>NC_082393.1:9375889-9383992 GCF_031168955.1 Gadus macrocephalus | reverse complement strand
CGAATCAGCGCGGTGTGTGGGAGGGGCGGAAGTGACAATGGTAAACAAACCACTTAAATGGAGATGGCCCCAGAGTTACAAACTACACTTTGTCGTTGCATCGCATTTTTGGGATATTTCTACATATTTCTAGAAGCCATGGCTGCGTGGACGGCTCATTTTTTCTAATCTGATAATCTATGGTCTGCATTCCGTTCCATCATCGTTGGTTTGAGTCTGGGCTGTGTGTGGGCCCCTTAACTCTATACAACAAACTGGCAGCAACTTATGGAGGTGTGTGTTTGGAGTGGTGAGGGCGGGGAGGGGATCGTGTCACAAAGCCCCCCCCCCCTCCCCCCACCCAACAGGCATTGTTATGGGGGGTGTCTTTGTAATGCATCGTTGCCCCTTGTCAGGGCTTCTCCTTAGCAGTTGCTACAACAGTGCTAAATACCGCGTTTATGGGAGTGCTACGTAGGGGCTACCCCCAGACCAGAACCTTCCATCATACACACACTAACACACACACACGCGCTCACTCTTCCACACCTGCGTTGGCGGGAAGTGTGGTGTCCCACACAGAGGAGGACAAACAATAGTTGAGCACCCTCTGACTGCTTCCTGTCGCTCCATTCAGTAGCCCATTACACATGGGGGATCTCCCTCGGCAGGGCACTGTGACTTTCCACGGGTCCCTGCCACTACTTATTACCCCTCCTCCCCCTCGTCCCCGGCCCCCCCCGGCCCCCCACAACACTTGGCACTATTCTATATCGTTCTTTGATATGTATCCCTCCAGCCATCCATCTATCTATGTGTGTCTGTTTGTCAGTAGTTAGATGGCTCGGGGGTACACCTGGCGTTCACTGGGAAACCATGAGCACGGTCACCAGGGATGCGGTCACGTGCTAAAGACGTTTGGTGGCGCTACAAATGTGCTGACATTCACAGAAGTCCCAGCAGCACCCTTCCTTTTAATGGGTCGTTTGGCTCTGGTGCGAACGGCGTCCAAGCGCAATGCTTAACGGCATTTGAGCCGGTGTGAATTAACTCACCGTGCGGTCACACAACAGAGCCAAAACCTCTCCCACCATTCTCTCTCTATTCACACACTATTGACATGCTTTCCCTGCCGGCATTGGGATTGTTTACCTCCCGCTACTAACGTATTGCTTAAGTTTAAATACATTTTCTATCAGCTATCTAGTTAGCAGTCGTATCGTTAGTATCCTCTTCAGCCAGAACAAACAGCAACTGTTCAACAAGTCATTCCCTCTGGGCTACTGTGCGTTCTACACTCTGGTGATAAGGTGCGTTGACACATTTGACGCATGGAGCTGACGGGTGGGGAAAGGAAACCAAACAGCACTAAACGGTGCAGGATTGTCTTTAAGTACCCAGCGACACTGAAGCCGCTGAGCTTAATGGTGTCAGAAATGGAAAGTTGGCTGATTCATGGGCTGCCATGCAAAGGAGGGCGGGGGGGTTGGCGATGGGGGTAAGGGGCTGGGATGGCCTTTGGTAATCCGATGTCCTGCACTGTCACATACACCACCCTGCCCCCCCCCCCCCCTCACACACCCCGACCCCCAGCCCCGGACACACATTGCCACCCGTCCAACGCAATCCTTTTAAAAATAAGACTGATGTGTTGCACAAGATCCAGCATAGCAGAGAGTTGGGTGGCAAGTAGAGACAGCGGGTACTGGGCTAGGTGGGTGAGATGGGGTGGGTGAGGTGTGATTTTCTAACTTTAAAGACACTGATATCTCAATATGACCGACGGAGACATTCGTGATCAGGACTGAAAGGGAAGGTTCAGCCGGGACCCGTTCGGTGAGGGCCTGGGTAACGGTCTGGGGCTCTCCGGCTGCCGGCTCTCATTCCATACTGTTAGCATTCCTCTGGACCGTAGAGGTATGTGGTATGTCAAGAAGACACACACATACACACACACACACACACACACACACACACACACACACACACACACACACACACAGACACACCTCAGAGGCCTGACGCCTTGTCGTCTGGGTTCGGGGTCCAGCAAAGCATTCTGGGAGAGCTGGAAGACTGGGAGGAGAGGGAAGGAAGAAGAGATGGATGGATGGATGGATGGATGGATGGATGGATGGATGGATGGATGGATGGATGGATGGATGGATGGATGGATGGATGGATGATGGATGGATGGATGGATGGATGGATGGAGGGATGGAGGGATGGATGGATGGATGGATGGATGGATGGATGGTTGGGTGTGATGTGATGGAGGATGTTAGGAGGGTAAATGGTAAAGAAGACAGTGAGAAGATAAATATCTGACAAAGGGACAGAGAGAAAGAGGACGATGGAGGTGTATCATTCTTCAGGTCTGACACTCATGGCCTTCTGTGGGGCTTCATCTCATAACATCATTCCTCTGTGCTAGAGATATATCGCACCTGTATGTTGCTCCATCATTCAGAAGGAAGCCGTGGCTACCATACACCTCAGGACAAAATGTTGTTTTCATCCTAACCTGATTTGGCACATAAAACAAGAAACGTATACGTCTCCCCTTTGCCGACAGCTCTCCATACTAGGATGAAACAAGCTGGGAATAGTGATATGTGTATTGGTTTAACTGGTTTTAACTTGTAGAACTGGTTCAAATGGAAACGTAGTCTAGTGTTATTAGTTTCACCAAAATGAAAGTTGTTATTTTTTTACAAATTAAACACATTATGGCACGTTTCCTTCAGCGGGTGCGGTTCGGTTGGGTATGAATAAGTGCGTAACGGTTCGCGTTTCCATTGCCAAAAGTGGGCGGGGTCCTGACTTAGCCGCGATTAGCCGTGCATATCTCTCAGTACTCCTCTGTTGGGGTACAAAGTGGTCTGGAAGGGTGCCAACAAGTTTGCGCTACACACGCCGTCTGTTGATTGGACGAGAGAAATGTCACTTCCGGGCGACAGGGGGATAATAACAAACAAACCTGTACCCGCAAGGTATTTCTGGAACAGCGAAAGCTTAGTTTATTGAAGAATATATTGCACAAACGCCAATCACACCCACAACACACACAAATATAGGGCATGCAGCAACACGTAGACACACACCACCAGAGTGGCATCATAGTGTCGCAGTGCAGCCAGTGCCCTCTCTCTCCTCTATTACCCATGGCTCCAGAAACATCTGACTCAGTTGGACTCAGATGATGCTTGCCCATCTCTGGCGGTGCCTGCAAGCCAGGGGCCTCAGGCTGGTGTCATGGAGACTGATGGACCAAACTAGCCTTATGAGCTACCCTATCATCCTTAAATATCATACAATGGGCTTATGATACCCCCACCCCCCCCAAAGGCTCACACACATACACAAACACAGACACACACAAATTCCCTGTTGCAATGACACTCACCCCCCTACATACCAACCAACACACACTACTTTGACCCCCCCATCCCCATCTCTCTCTCTTCCCACACAGCCCTCTCTCTAAATATTGGGTCAAAGTGCTGCCTCAGCACCCCCACCACCACCACCTCCACCACTATCCTCCAGTATTTATTTTTTGTCTTTTCCATCCCACGCTAATTTTGGGGCGTCAGTTCCAGAGAGTTGACTCCCCTCTGAAATCCCCCCGCCCCTCCCTCCCCCCTCTCCCCCCTTTTCCCCCCTTCTATCCAGAACCCGCTACTTGAGCTCAGAGGGGGGGAGGGGGAGTCTGGAAGATAAGGATGTAAGTAAAAGGGTGCAAGGACAGAGAAAGTGGAAGACAGGAGTGAGAGAGATGAGGAGATGTGAGAGCTGATGAGTGTGTGTGTGTGTGTGTGTGTGTGTGTGTGTGTGTGTGTGTGTGTGTGTGTGTGTGTGCGTGTGTGCGTGTGTGCGTGTGTGCATGTGTGCGTGTGTGTGTGTGATGAAGTGTTAGACAACAGTAACAACGGTATCCTTATAAGCCACATGAAGCCTACTTCTCATGTGGTGGAACATCCATCGAGCATCCTACGGTTCAGAACCGAACGGAGAAACAACTACTACTCGAGTATTAGTGTGGGCTATACCATGTGGGGCCTGGCTTATACTTCATGCCCTTTGACGTATGACCCTACATGCCCACTGCACCGTCAGTCAACGGACGTGGGAAGACGTGGCTGACGGATGAGGGAGTAGTCTTTGCAGAGGCATCCGTCAGCCAATCAAATCGCTTCGCCGGGTTCTTCCCGCTTCTTCCTGCTTGTTGCGATGCAAGATGACCCGCTTTCCCGCTTTCCAGTATCGTCAGAGCCCGAGTCGCGTCACAGTGCTTAAATTTGCATACGCGATCTGATTGGATGACGGATCCGTCACTGCCGAAAAAGTTGAACATTTTTCACTTTTTGACGGCGCCGAAGGCTCCAACGGAACGGACGGATCCACAATGCATTGCGCGTCCGTCCCCATTCAAAGTCAATGGGGATCAGTCAACGGACGGAGGTAGTGGGCACGAGGCGTTACACTGCACCAAGTTTCCCACAAGTCAGGATTTCCTCCTTCTCTCTCTCTCTCTCTCTCTCTCTCTCTCTCTCTCTCTCTCTCTCTCTCTCTCTCTCTCTCTCTCTCTCTCTCTTTCTTTCCCTCTCTCTCTCTCTCTCTCGCGATATTTTTCAGTCTTACTTTAAAAAGTAAAATGTGCGATATTGTAAAAATTACAAAAATAACTGTATCTCATATAAACAGATAAGTTAAAGATACACTCTAAATACGCAGTATTTACATTATGGACGATTAGTGCAATTATTGTGTGCAGAGTGCGTCCAGGGGGATGAGTCTATGGGGAGTTTGAGGTCATTCTCTCATCACAACAGGTGATGAATCCTCTCTCTCTCTCTCTCTCTCTCTCTCTCTCTCTCTCTCTCTCTCTCTCTCTCTCTCTCTCTCTCTCTCCCTCTCTGTCTCTCTGACTCTTGAAAAATCTAGGGATCTTAATCCGACTATGAGAAACCAGATTTGGTCCAATTTTAGTCCAACTGAGGTGTGTACATGGATCTTAAAAATCCAATCATGGCTTACTGTTCGAAAAAAAAGAAATCGATATACACGTGCAGCCATGACCTCATTTATTGTAATTTATTGTATGATGTGTACTTTTGGGGTTATGATAAGAGCTATCATTTAGCGCCCACGCTAAACGACCACGTTCACCACGTTCAACACGACTCTAAAAAGCTGTGCTATCATTTAAATATTTTTTAACCATTTAGCGAACAAAAGGCAACAGGCTGATTAAAATTTAGGGCGCCACTCAATGACATGCAAACTTCATTTACATCTCCTATGGAGAAATACTACCTCAGTGATAGTATTTTTTCAGGAGAATATCAGGATACAGATGTCAGGATATGCTGTTCAAATAGCAGTTTATCTCTCTCTCTCTCTCTCTCTTGAAAAATCTAGGGGTCTTAATCCGACTATGAGAAACCAGATTTGGTCAGATTTTAGTCCAACTAAAGTGTATACATGGATCTTAAAAATCCAATCATAGTCGGACATACCCAATAATTCGGTTTTCTCGAGTGTCATGTAAACGCACTTGACAGAGAGAAGAAAAGTGTAGTAATGTTGATCATCTTTTGGACAAGCAGAGAAGTAACATTTAGTCATTAACACACACGTTTTCATTTTAGGATTCATGAGAACCCCAGATACGCAAACAATGACGTCATCGCCCCACCCACCAGGTTGGCAAAATTCGATTGCCGTCTAATTTGTTTTTGATTGATTTGTATTTTTGTAGCATCCTCCGAGGTGAAACTTTCTTGGTATATATAATAACTAACTGTATATTAAAAATATTTTTTCTGCTCAATATACAAGGTTTAACAACTGCTTTTGTTGTTCTTCGGTTTCGGTTCTTGGTTTCTTCTTCTTCGACTGTATGCTTGTATAGAGGGCACAGGCTTGATGCGCATGTTCCGCATCCTCTTCTTTTTTTTTGTGGAGTTCTGTAGCAGAAACAGTCCCACATATAGGGCTGGAATATGTTCTACAGCGTTTCTACAACTAGATGCGTTTTTGCAATGAGTCCATCATTACTGAGAAATCCCTGCCATCCTGCCTGGGGAATGAATGTTTTCGTAGGTATGAACAGGGCCTAAGAAAGAGCAATCCATTGCGTACTGTATGACATATCAAACTGAACACATAACTTTTCCAATGCTTTCAGAGGTATAAGCATTAATTCATTGATTCTGCTCTTATTGCAGGATATGAGTGAAGCTGATTTGGTCAAAATTGGTATAAACAAAGAAAGAGATGAGGCCAACTCAGTTTGAACTTCAGCTACACTAATAAGGCCCTGAAGATAAAAAATAACATCATCATACAATTGCCCATGGCAAAAAGCATCCCAATGTGAAGCCACAAAATCCAAGGGCCCACTGATCTAACGGATCGCCACGACAATGCCAGCCACCAAATTCCATTGAGACACACGTCTAATCCATTAATTTATTCATATATATTTCAAATGCACAGAGCAAGAGGAAGGAACAGTGCCTGGGATGTGGGGCGGGTGTCCCTACTTTATCAGGGTGTTCTGATTCTGTGGGACAGTACAGTAGTGTCCTTCACTCGCAGCCTTTCAACTTAGAGTTGGGCCATCCATCATGGCCGCCGTGCTCCGAATGGAGTCCAAGCTCGTTAGCCAGACTTAATTTATGCCGGGGGGGGGGGGGGGGGTAGGGTTGAAATGTACAGTAGAAATGATGTGGCATCTCTAAAAAGGTATATTTTTCTTATTTTTCCAGCAATATACTTCTAGCCTGGTTCTACCAGACTCTCGTACTTCACTTCATTTCATTTGTACAGAGAGTATGGACCTAATCAATTGACAAACGTTAACTCACTTGAAGGCGGGTGTCTGTTGAAGTTTAAAATTATTGGATCTGCCCAGTGCCACTCTGGATCTGCCATAACCAATCGCTAACGTTTGGTTGTGACGTATGTCATGCGCCGGGAATCACGCGCAGGTTGTACACAAACCAAACACCTTGCGCGTCTGCACGAAAATGTCCGTCAACGACAGCTGCAGGTTTTGTTCGTCGAATTTAATTTATCAGGGAAAGATTGCACATTGTAAATCAATATTTTATAGTAAGGCCAGAGATGATGTATGCAGTCAACTTTCGAAGCTGGGTCTAATTGTTGACAACACGCCATCGTCGATGTTCTCAGACACGCCCTCTGTTCGCTGATTGGGCGCCGCTGTGGCGGCCCCAGAAAACCAAATTACATACAGCAGGTCCAGACCTAGTACTGAAGGGAAATTCAAATTGAGCGGAAGTACTTACAAAAAATTTCCTCCAGGGCAATACAATGTATTCAATCCCGAAGCAAAATCATTGACAAATACATTTGTGATCAATCAATCAAGGACATTTATACAGATAGTCCATCTATATCAAAATTGAAAGTGTCATGCAACCACATTGCGTGAGAGGAACATTAACAACCTTGTCTCCCGACATCACGTGTCACAGAGAGTTTTTTCTGGGTTAAAACAATGCTTCTTCCAACTGTTGTAAACATGCTTCCAGCGCATGGTCACCCACTCCTTCTCACCAGCCAGTTATCTGAAGAGACTTGTCGCTACGCTGCTGATTGAGAATGGGAGCTGGCCCTGATTGTGGTGGTGGTGGAGGTGGTGGAGGTGGCCTGATGATGGTTTTGGTGCAGGTCATTATGTTGGTTATGGTTGCGGTAGAGGTCCTCAATGTGGTGGTGGAGCTGGTATTGATAGCAAAAAGGTTGAATAGATGGAATAATACAGACATATGCATATACTTACATGTATACATACATACAGATACAGAAAATAAACACTTTTCCCTTGCTTAGCCAGACAGAAGCACATATTGTGTCTCAAGAAGAAATAAATGGTGAGGTGAACATGATTATATACAGACAAAGCATTATGGATACACACGCATGTGTTTGTTTTTGTGTGTGTGTGTGTGTGTGTGTGTGTGTGTGTGTGTGTGTGTGTGTGTGTGTGTGTGTGTGTGTGTGTGTGTGTGTGCGTGTGTGTGCGTGCGTGTGTGTGCGTGCGTGTGTGTGTGTGTGTGTGTGTGTGTGTGTGTCTGTGTGTGTGTGTGT
>NC_082393.1:9368389-9373389 GCF_031168955.1 Gadus macrocephalus | reverse complement strand
CTCTCTCTCCCTCACACACATACACGGACGATTAAAGGGCATTTTTTTTTAATTTGATTAAAAAAAAAGGACATTGGAAGATCCAGTTGATAAAGATTGTTTTAGATGCTCCATCATCAAAAGGAATTGGGATGAAAGAGGAAGAACATTGGTCAATTTAAGCTAGAAATAGAAACATAAGTAAATTTCTTATATCATATGATTTTGATCTACTTTTTATTTGAAAATCAAAATACCTGAAATCTGTTGTTGCTTTTTCCTCAACCCATAAAATATTTGGGTAACACTTTATAATAAGTTGCCATAATAAATAGCAAACTAGTCATTATCTAACCCTTTGTTAATATTTGCTAATTGTTACAAAAGTATCTATTTGATGCACGTTAAGTGTCGCTGGTTAGGGTTAGGGTTAGGATCGTGTGTTAGGGTTAGGGCCGTGTGTTAGGGTTAGGGTTAGGGTTCGGGTCGTGTTTATGGTTGGGTTAGGGTTATGCAAACAACTAATATTTCATTAATGATGAAAAAAACTATTGGCATATGCCAAATAGATATTTTAGTAACAATTAACAAATATTGACAAAGAGTTAGGTAATGACTAGTTTGCTATTTATTATGGCACCTTATTATAAAGTGCTACCAATATTAGTATGCATTCAGTAAGTATAGCGTAATTTAGTCCTGTATTAATCCGCCATGTCAAGGTTGTGTTTAAACTACAGTTTCTCATTCAACCTCCCAGTACACACAGAGCCTCAAAGCTCCCCTTTGTGGTGGTATCTCGGCCTGGATGCTGCCAGCCAACCTCTTAACGTTTTAAACTTTTGATGTGATTAGCAGAAGCATCCTTTCGGGCTCCATCTGCGACAACAAAGGCATCTTGTCTGGTCTTTGATTCAACTAGCAACTAGCGTTCAAACACATTGAAACGTATTTAGCAAACCTATTTGTTGAAGGCAACACTTCAAAAGATGGCTGCGTACCCCTTGGATATATGTTTGTTTGTCTGGTTTAGTTGAGGAGCCACCTTTTACATACATTAATTTGTATTTGCGAGGGTCTTATTTATTCTTCTTTCACATTTTTGCCTCCTCTACTAAATTAATTTTTTTAGATACTGTATGTATCTGCAGTACTTAGTGACCTGGATTTTTAGATTGGATTCTATTTAATAATGAGATGTTTCATTTATACCATTCAAATATGAATTTTCTCAGTGAAAAGTGAAAAAGCAATAACAACTGCTCTCACATAACAACTGCTTTTCTTAATCAAGGGCTGACCTGTCCTTATTTCCTTCCCCCAACAGAAGTCATTTTAACTGGATGTTACATTCAATTAAACTCAAACCGATATGCAATTCATTGGATTTTCTCATCAAATTATAGTGTTTGTTACAATAATCAAGTAAAACCAATCCATCCTGTGCTTTGAAGAGCGCGTGTGACGCCATCTTAAATGAGGAAGACACCCCCGGTGGTCATTACACTCAGTAATACACAGGGCCTAACCCTGTGTAATACACCTCCGTCTGTCCTTGAAGGTGGCCCAGCGTGCGGATGGTGTCTCTTGTTTGATCGCTGGTGCTGCCCCTCGCCATTCTTATAACTCAATTCAGCAGTTCGACGAAGGAAATGGGACATGTTTGTTTCAATGATCCTGGTTCTCATTTTATAGAACAAATAGAGAAAATTTCTCTCTGGGAAATAATCCAATGATATTAGAATTCCGTTATACTGGAAATGTGCGATTTCAATCCTAGTGCTTGTTGCTTGTTTTTCCGTTAATATCTGTGACTATATTTCTCTCTTTCTTTTTTATTTTAACCAATGTTTTGCATCTTCCTGAATGAAGGTGTGGACATGTGACACACCATCCGTGTGCAGTTATAGAATTTACAATATTCATAAATGCATATGAATAGAAAGTCACAAGTCCATGCAATTCATTCACAATAATGCAAAACAACTGGGGGCATTCAATCTACCTATTATGTGTAAAACTGATTGCATCCACATGCTTTCGTTCTCATTTTCCAATTAGGTGCATTTTAAGTTTTACACCAGACAATTTCAAATCTGGGTGAAAGGCGATGGATATGTAAGATGGTAATTGACCAACACAAATTCGCACAGCAGTAACAATCTGTTGAAAAGTAACCCTCTTCAAACTAACACCATTTTGACTGGCCCTAAATACACCTATTAATATCCCCTGCATATTGGATACTGCACTGCAACAAAACAGTAAACCTGGGCTTAGTTATGGTTGGACATAGACGCAACGCAAGGGGGTTTACGGACCCATTAAGGCCCAGTTATGGTTCCACATCAACGCAACGCAAGGGGGTTTACGGACCCTCCTTGCGTCAACCGCAAATGCCTGACGTACGCCTCCCAAAAATTGTAACGTTAAGGCGACGCAGCAGCAAGGGCTATGATTGGTCTGCTCACTAAAACCCGACTCAGAACCAAAACAGGTTCACAACTGCGTCAAACCGTCTGCAAGGTCATTACATTGTGTCGACGTGGTACCAAGCCTCCCAAAATGTTGAACCTTAACGCTATGGCCACACTGCACGCGTTACTCGGGTTAAAAAACGCGCATAACGCGCCTAACTTGACGCTTGATCATTGTGTGTCACAAAAATGGTTCAACGCGCCTAATGCTACGGCCACACTGCACGCGTTACTCGGGTTAAAAAACGCGCCTAACTTGACGCTTGATCATTGTGTGACAAAAAAAGTTCAACGCGCCTAACGCGCCTGTGCCTGCACATTTCTCGCTAAAAATGTTTACATAAACGCTTTTAATGGCATAACTATGTTACTATTTCCACCCAGAATAAAGAAAGATGTCCGCCATATGCTTCTGTGCAAGCGTCTCTCTGCCAGTGACGTCGGGTCAAGCTCCACGCTGATTGGCTATCGCGGCTAAGCATCACGCGTAGGCGCGTCAAAAGTTACATTTTTCAACGCCAACGTGCGTGCAGTGTGGCCGTACCTTAAGTCGAGGCGACGTAGCAGCAAGGGCTGTGATTGGTCACTTAACTATATCATTTCCGGCAATCCGCTTTTCCAGTACTCACTTCCCTAAACACCTCAATTTTTTAAATTGTTTGAGTAGGTTGAGTCGCATCAACATGTGCAATAGCAATATTCTTTGTTTGGTTTCGATCACATCCAACTCCAACAACAGTCTCTCTCTCTCGGTTGCCATCGCTCACTGTGTCTAGGGCAAAGCAGGCAAACAAATTGGCCACAACGAGTCTATCGACGATAGTGGTCACATGAGTCTTGGTCGGTTGGTCCGTCTTTACAAAAAACATAGTGCCCCTACCGTTTCGGCGATGAATTGCATAGCGTAAATCCGACGCAGAACCAAAACAGGTTCATGACTCTGTTGAAAGCGGCTGCATGGTCATTGCTCCTTGCTGACCCAGGGATCCGGCCCTGGCTCTGTGCCGTTGCTCGCCAGAAGCTTTGCCATAACATAGGAGGACTGTTGGAAGCCAGATAAGGTTGAATATATGAGAGATATACAGGATAGGGGTGATCTGCAACGATCACACTATAGACCACAGTTGCAGAAACAGGAGTCCCTTGCAGCTCACAAATGGACATTAAGGAGAACATCTGGCACCACAAGTGTTGTTTTTAGCACCACCAATACTGCAGCATTGTGAAAAAATACAACATTGTGAACATAATGGCAACAGGAATACATGGTAATAATTTGATTTAACCCTGCAGGAGCCCAGGGCACATCTTATAGGAGGGTGGTTCCCAGGGTCGGCCCCTTGTTCCCGATGGCCTCACCCTGAGAACTACAACCTAGTGTCAATGAGTTATTCATCCCCCCTCTAACACCACAACCGGACAATATGTGTTCCTAATGTTTAAACTGCCCTTGAGCACCCCGAGGGCACACACAAACACACACACACACACACACACACACACACACACACACACACACACACACACACACACACACACACACACACACAGACACACACACTCGGTCACACACAGGCACACAAAGACAAAAACAGACAGACACACACACACACATACACACATCGACACCCAAAGGCACACAAAAACACACACACAGGCAAGTGCACATGCACTTTATTTAGGAAACTGCCGGTCTATGCATTTCATCTGAGGTAAAGCTTTGAAAAGCGTGAGGTGATAAAATGCGATGAACGTAAGTAAATAGTCATCTACACACACTCACAAACCTACACACACACGCACACACACACACTTATTCTCATGAGATTAAAGTGCAACTCTGATCCCCTCTCATGTCTTTGTAATCATCATGTTTCCCCAGTGGCCACCGCCAGCGGCTTAACGCCACTGCACCAAGTCTGTGTGTATGTATGTGTAGGTTTGTGTGCGCACGTATGTTTGCATGTACGTGTGTACGTGCATGTGTAAATGTTTAAGTATACGTGCATGTGCCCGGCATGCATTAGCGTGTGCCCGTGTGTACTCTCAGCCCAGACCTTAATTGGAATGTGTGGAGGATTAACATCACTTATTTTAACTCTTTTTTATTTTTTTAGTGGACAGATCACGATGGTGCGTGGAGAGCTCTACACTTTCAATTTGCAGAGCAGGGCCCCGGAGCCGGCAGAGGTTTGACAGAGTAACTAAACATTTCACACCAGATGAGAGGTGTCAAATGTATTGTGACAGCCAGGAGTCTGTTTGGGTTCCTGGAAACACACAATACACGGGAGGTACGCCGTAGATCACACACACACGTTTACTGTCAACATGAAGGAAACACACACGCACACACACACACACACACACACACTCACACACACACACATGCACAAACACACACACACACGCACACATTCACACACGCACACACATGTAACAACCGACTTGCGTATTTGTTTGCCTCATCTGTAGGGATATAACAAAGAAGACAATCAAAAATGTTGTGAGTTCCGAGGAATATTGATGAAGCTAATGAAATTA
>NC_082393.1:9358389-9360889 GCF_031168955.1 Gadus macrocephalus | reverse complement strand
CCCCCCCCCCACCCCCCTCTTCCTCTACGCAGTGTGGAAGAAAATTGAAACGCTCATTTCCTGTAGGCTAACTCTAAAGTCTCTATCCCCTATGTTTGTCGGTCTTCACAATCGGGCCTTGTTGACACGCAATCCATTCAAGCAGAGCAAGCTCTGTTTTTTGGCGGGGGAAATGATCTGAGATTGATGTTTGGTTGCTATGCAGAAGGAACACTGCCACGGCAAAAAGTCATAACCTCCCTGTTTGGCCCGCATAATAACTTTATTGAGATCATACAAATTACCCCCGCATTTTCCTCCTTGTCCCGTCAGTGTAGGGCAGCCCGCTCCTCGCTGGGCAGGGTACAGCTTGGCCTCTTTCATGTGGCATGTCTTTTGAAGTTGGCAGCAGATAACTGTGAGACCTAAGCAGAAGGGGTTGGGGAGGGGGAGGGAGAGGGGGTGTAATGTGAAGGGAGGAGAGGGTCACCGGCCAAACAATGGGCCCCCCTTAAGAAAAAAAAGAGTCCCTCTGAGTGTAACTTCAAACGAGTCCCCCCATGTCAGAGGCTGTGTGGAGGCAGTAGCTGACTGAAGCTGTGGTGTTCGGGATATAAATGTTTTATTAGAGGGAACACCTCCTCGGGCCGGCCCTGTCGCTCTTAGAGGTGAGGAGGAACAAGGAGCCTCTATGGGCCCCTGGGAGCTACATCAAACATATGAACGCACACACTCTCTCACACACACACACATACACACACACAAACAGACGCATACAAATGCACAAAGTTGTTCATCAAAGTCATAAATATGGGATCACTTGAAGTCCCTTCACAATAGTTCTGTTTGATATCAAAAAAATTTCAAGCATGTTCTGTTGAAAACACAAACTGTGGCTGATTTAAAAATGAGACAGATTATCTGAACATCTGTGAACCAGATGCATGTATGTGGATACATCTGGGTCTATATCAATACGTGGTAAATAAAGTCTGTGTGTTTATGCTTGTGTGAGTTAGTGGGCTTGTGTGTGCCACTGTGTGTGTGTGTGTGTGTGTGTGTGTGTGTGTGTGTGTGTGTGTGTGTGTGTGTGTGTGTGTGTGTGTGTGTGTGTGTGTGTGTGTGTGTGTGTGTGTGTGTGTGTGTGTGTGTGTGTGTGTGTGTGTGTGTGTGTGTGCATTTGTGTGTATGTGTGTGTGTGTGTGTGTGTGTGGGGGGGGGGGGTGATTGTGTGTGTGTGTGTGTGTGTGTGTGTGTGTGTGTGTGTGTGTGTGTGTGTGTGTGTGTGTGTGTGTGTGTGTGTGTGTGTGTGTGTACAAATCCACACAACATGTAAGCTAAAAGATATTTTCAAAACCAGTTAATTCCAGTGTGCGTTTCCTGGCATTATAAGTCAGACGACAGCCGTGATGTATTTTATATTTTTCAAATATTTAAAAGGCCTAATGGGGAAAGGACAAGAAATAATATTCAGCCACATGCGCCGATCCAACCATGTAATATTCAGCATCTGCGTCACAAGACAAGTATTGTAATTTACTAAAAAAGGATCCATAATTCAGTGGCAGTCTCTCCTGGCATGTTTCCCTATGAGGGCCTGCGTGTGTTCAGGGAAGATGGATGTGAAAGCAGAAGCCCCTGAGATCCAGATGGTACGATCCAAATGATATGCTTTGGACGTCTTCTAGAAAATACTACCTCTTTTTCATTTGTGTGACAAAGCTCACTTTGTTATCGTCTGCCTGTCGCTGACAACAATGATTCGAAGTTATGAAGTTATTCAATTAAGTTTGAACTACGTTTGTGGACGTACTTCTCTGTTCTTGCCCAATGTCTGTATCACCAAAATTTACAATCATGCCGCAAGCAATCTTCAGACTGAAAATTAGTTAATCTGCAAAATTGATTATCTCTTCCGTAACATAAAGGGTCATGCAGTAAACAGTAAAAAACAGCAACATTGTACTCATTGTTATTTTGCTATAAGTACTTTTATAGACAGTAACGTGTTAAGGCTAACGTCCACGACACAAGCCTCTTTTGTGTACTTTGTTAGCCGCATCATGGTTATCATGTCAAGTCCTTGGGGACACTGGCCCTCTGTTCCCCCTTGAGTTCCGGAAACGATTTGATCTAAACATTTGTACTCCACTTCCTGTGAACGTCCCCGCTTCCCAACGCATGGTGATATCACCTCACCGACATGAGCGTCACATCCCATTCTATCAGCATTCCTTGGCTACAGTCAACCCGTCATTCATCCTTTGGGGGAGGGATTTTTCGAGTATATATGGTATATATGGAAATCACTGGTAATCTTTAAGAGGCTGTTTGAACTCTTACCTACCCGCACAGAAAAAAAGGAATGAAGTCGTTGTTTCGGAGCGAAAAGGACATTCCATTTCTTGTTGACGATTGCCACTCTCTTCTCAAAGCGACTTCTAATTGATAACGGTGGAGGAGCGGGCAGTGAACTTTAAATAGACAATTCTAATTATCGGCTTTAAGAAGCGGCTCTTTT
>NC_082393.1:9330472-9352972 GCF_031168955.1 Gadus macrocephalus | reverse complement strand
GCCCACGCAGGTTAACTTAACATTACGCTTCCCACGGCGGCCCAAGCACGGGTGCAGCAGATCGCTGTAGAGACACCTGGGGTCAATGTTATGGGAGAGACGTTGGGGGATATTTGAGAAGCAGTTGGCACCACCGTGTCATTTAGAAAAGGCCTCTCCATGCAGTTTACACACAGAGAAAGTTGAGTCATAGATCTCTGTAAATATAACCTTCAACTGAGACTACCGACTGGGACTTTACTGTACTCCTACTTGCTTTTAAATACAGAACCAAACAAAAAATAACAAGATTTAGTTGCTGGATAAAAGTGTACGCAATGTTACCTTGAATGTATGCTCAATTAACATATTGCTGCAAGGTTGTTCAGTGTCATCCTATTCCTAAAGTCTTCAACATTTTTGGATGAACAATCAGAATCAGAAGTGTTACCATAGCAAGCAATTGCAATAATTAAATAATTATAACGCGTTCAATGGGGGGGGGGGGGGGGGGGGGGGGGGGGGGGCGAGCAAGGCGAGAGTGAGAGTGAGAGTGCGAGGGGGTAGGAAGCAGGCGGGACTCACAGAGGTAACAGATTGCCGGTGAGATATTGTGGAGTCTGCCAGTCGCTCTGTGATGTATTGGGAATCACTGGCTCACTAATTAGCTTAAATTAACAGTACAGTTTGGTGTGACAGTTCATGGAACTGTTTTTACTGCCACTACAGATGAATGGGCTGGGGGGAGTTGCTGCCAGGGATGCTGTTGACAATCGAATTCTCTTTTAAACTCGTTTTTAATCAATTGCTCACTTACCTCTCTCTCTTCTTCCCTCTTCCTCTGTCTCTCTCTCTCCCTCTCTCTCTCTCCCTGTCTCTCTCCCTCATTCTCTGGTGATGGGGTTCAGGAATATCAGGGCTCCTGCCTTCAGCTGATTCTAACGAGTGCGATGTGTTTTTAAAGCTCTGCTTTTGAATTACCTCCCGGTGCTCGTCTTTTGCTTGGGATGTGTGCGTATGTGTGTGCGCGCATGTGTGTGTTTGTGTTTGTGGGTGATTATGAGAGTGTCTGAAGAACCTCTGATCTTCTGATGTCTCCTGAATTTAATAGTTTCGTACTGACGACATACTGATGTATACTTTGAGACATGCACAAATGCTGTGCAGCACACACACACACACACACACATACATTCACACACATACACACACACACACACACACACACACACACACACACACACACACACACACACACACACACACACACACACACACACACACACACACACACACACACACACACACACACACACACACACACTCGAACATTATCTCACTGCTTAAAGAGAGCTTAGGGAGAGTGAGGGTCCGCGAGAAGGGACCAAGAAAAATATTTTCCGATCAATTATTCACTCTCCCACAATCCCTTTTGGCCTCTGTGTTGCATCAAACCGCATGACACATTGTGCCGCCACCCGGTCCAGCCCTTTCTCTCCTCATTCCTCTGAACTGTCCTCTCCCTCCTTCCTCCTCTAGCTCTTCTCCTTTCACTTCTTCTCTCTTCCCTTGTTTTCTTCCATACGCCTTGTATCCTCGACCAACTCTCCGGTTCCTTTCTCTTTTGTTCCATTTCCTTTCTAGCTCTTTTCCAGCTCTCTTTCGTTGTGTTTTGTTACAAGGTTCCGTCTCTCTCTCTGTCTCGCTCTCTGTCTCACTCCCTCGCTCTCTCTCTCTTTCTCTCTTTGTCTCTCTCTCTCTCTCTCTGTTCCCTCTCTTTAGAGAGGGCCCTGATTCTCAGGCAAGCTGTCGCTGATAATGGTGGTAATTAATAACATGTCATAATCCTGCAGAGAGAGGGACAGGGAGAATGTTCGGTATGTGTGTGTGTGTGTGTGTGTGTGTGTGTGTGTGTATGCATGTGTGTCTACTTCTCTAACAATACTTCCATGAAGTTTGTGGATTTGGGGTGGTGTTTGCGTGCGTGCCTGCATGTGTGTGCGTGTATGTGTGTGCGTGTGTGAGTTTGTGAGTGAGTGAGTGCGTATGCATCAGTGAGTGAGTTAGTTTGTGTGTGTGTGTGTGTGTGTGTGTGTGTGTGTGTGTGTGTGTGTGTGTGTGTGTGTGTGTGTGTGTGTGTGTGTGTGTGTGTGTGTGTTTAATAGCTTTACGCCATATCCCTTCCATGCACACACAAGAATGGGAATATTGTGTTGGTTATGTGAACATATTGAGAGGGAGAGATAGAGAGAGAGAGAGAGAGAGAGAGAGAGAGAGAGAGAGAGAGAGAGAGAGAGAGAGAGAGAGAGAGAGGAGAGAGAGAGGGAGAGAGATGGAGGAGAGGATACAAAGTTTGCTTTAGATGGATAATGAAGAGGCAGATGAAGTGAGGGTGTGATTTAACAGTTACATGTCTGCAGTAGCTCTTTTGTTTGGGGAACACAGGTGCTCTTAACGCAGATGCTTCACTCACTCAAACAGAAACACACACACACACACACACACACACACACACACGCACGCACACACACACACACACACACACACACACACACACACACACACACACACACACACACACACACACACACACACACACACACACACACACACACACACACATGCATGCACGCACAAACACACAGACACACACATGCCCACGACAGACTATGGCCCTCTGCCAAGCCAGGCCAAGTCACACTGTACTGGTACATAGCTGAACATAGAACTAGGCTGAAAAGATTTCGCATCCCTTTTGTAACTTTTATCTATTTCTAAAAAATATCGAAACGATTTCAACATGAAATAAATGGATGTTAAATGCTCTCAATGCATTGTGATAATAAGATTTAAGGAGTTCATGCCTTCCAACCTTTAGACTGATTGGGAACATTCTGGGCCTTGATTATCAGGCCCCGTTTACACGAGGACGCTTGCGGGTAAAAACGACAAAATATTTTATCGGAAGTGCCTTTCGTTTAGACGGTGACAGCGTTTTTGGGGCATGAAAACGCATAAATCTGAAACCACCCTACAGAGTTGAAAAGTTGAATACGCTCGTCTACACTGCCAAGACGCAAAACACTGCTCAGATCTGCTCACGTCGCGTACGCGTTTACGTCACATACATGTGCCAGCACAAGGAAATAAACAAACATGTCAGATTATTTCCATGCGTCGGACCTTCAAGCTGCTCTGGCAGCTCTAAGCGTACAGGAGTCTTTTCACGAAATGTACAGGATATGTACAGATAGAATTACTGAACAGAGAAGGATCTTTTTGGTTTTCGCGGCACGGATACGAGAAGAAGGAAGATTCTACGCATGCGCTCAGACATGGCGGTGTGATAGTGTATCACAGCATCACCTAGCCGCCTGGCATGCATACCCAATCGAATTCCACACACTTTTGCGTCACCGTATGCACGCAGATTTCATCCCGAAAACGCTCGTCTAAACGCAGAATAAAAAGTGAATACGCGGCGCCACTTTTGCGTCTTCTGTTCAGACCGTCATCGTGTAAACGTAGCCTCAGTATACAGAAGACATTGATTGATTGATTGATTAAAAACTTTATTGAACAACAATTACGTAACAGAAGTGTTCAAAAGGATTAAAAAACACGATAAAGCCCAAAGGCTTGATTCCATTTCGGTACTTTAAGTGTACTTGGTTTACACTTGTCCTGCACTTGTCCTGTAATTGACTAATTGTGAAGGAATCTCTGTGACCTGTCTGTCTGACTTGACTCCCTAATACTCTGCTACTACCGGGACTGCATAATTATTTGAATTGTGCAAAAACTCAATGTTTATTGGTGTCTCTCTGAAGAGTATTGGTGTTGACAGTTGTTGCCAGCATTGGCCAGGGCAGCATATAAAAATATATTTTTTTCCCCTTGATAAATAAAGATTACAAAATGACCAAAAAACAACAACTAAAAAGGTTTATACTTAAAAGTGACCATTTTGACCATTTATAAACATTAGTAAATTCAGTAATAAGCATTATTATAAACCATTAGCATAGGGGCTAGGTTTAGGCGGTTAGTGTAAGGGATAAGGTTTTATGCTCTAACCCTACACTATACATTGAATTACACATGATTCAACCCTATTCAATAATTGGTAAAGTAATACCTTAGTAAACATAAGCACTGTGAGTAAATTATATCTAGACCATTAGTTAACTGTTAATTAACTTTGAGTTAATTGTCAGAAATGCATATTTTTGTATTCAATAATGTTGATGAATGGTTAATTATGGTGCCCTTGCCCTTAATTGTCAAGTGTTACCTAAAACAAATATAAATAAGTACAACTCTCTGCCGTGGCACCCATTTCCCATCTTGGATTAATAAAGCACATGACATCCTATAATTTCTTCCTTGGTCTTTCAAAAATATCCTACTTCCACTCTTCCCATGCACCATGTGATTGTGAAGACACTCACCCACAGATGGTCGCTCTATTCTGTGTGCTTCTGTTCTGGGTGCTGGGAGGAGGGCCTGCTCTGGGGCTCTCAGCCCCGGGTGTGCAGCTGTATGGACACAGAGAGGCCGTCGGGCCTCCCCTCGCCCCAGTGCAAACAGCCGCAGTCGGGTGTTACTCGGTAGCCGACACCCTGCCTTAACCTGGAGAACACATGCACATGCACACGCACACACACACACACACACACACACACACACACACACACACACACACACACACACACACACACACACACACACACACACACACACACACACACACACACACACACACACACACACACACACACACACACATAACATCCACACACACAAAGGCCTTCATCCAAACTAACTAACTAACTTATTCACACATCCGCACAGCCATTTGTGTTTAAGAGAAATTTCAAGTCCAAATACGATAAAGAAATAATAGCATGCAGGTCGCTTTGCGTTCCCACAGGCCAGCATATCGAGCATCCCATGAAATCTGTGCACAAACACACAAGCTCCTGTGTCTTATTCATCCACCTGGTGTACTGTCCAGGGATCACTGCCTCCTCTGGGCCCTTGTGTGTGTTGTTTGTGTTGTAGTGTGATAGAACAACTGCTCTCAGATCAACCGCATGTCACATTCCTCCCTCAGCCTCCACACTGAGCCTCTC
This sequence comes from Gadus macrocephalus, assembly GCF_031168955.1. Taxonomy (NCBI): domain Eukaryota; kingdom Metazoa; phylum Chordata; class Actinopteri; order Gadiformes; family Gadidae; genus Gadus; species Gadus macrocephalus. The sequence continues at coordinate 9,347,858 of NC_082393.1, read as the reverse complement.
CCCGCTCTTGGTTTAACCCGTACACGTGTAGCTGTGCAGCTTTAAACACAGGAAGACATTGACATGTCGTTGGACTGCTTGCTGCATTTTCATATTATTCTTGAAATAAAAGAGACATTTCAAAATATATACTAAATATATATTGCTAATAAATAAATATATCTTACGAGTAAATAAATAATATTATATATATGTGTGTGTGTGTGTGTGTTTGTGTGTTTGTATATGCATGCGTGTGTGTGTGTGTGTGTGTGTGTGTGTGTGTGTGTGTGTGTGTGTGTGTGTGTGTGTGTGTGTGTGTGTGTGTGTGTGTTTGTGTGTGTGTGTGTGTGTGTGTGTGTGTGTGTGTGTGTGTGTGTGTGTGTGTGTATGTGTGTGTGTGTGTGTGTGTGTGCGATTGTCTGCTCTGTCCGTCTTCTACAGGTCTTAAAGTTTCAACTGTTTACATCTATAGTCCTCATGTAACACTTAAAGCCAAACACTTTAAACTAATCGATGGGGGATCCATTTCCCCCTAAATGAAAACGTTGAAGAAACGTGAGAAAAAATGGGCACACATGCAAGCGAATGAATTCCAAATGGGCGTATCTCCACTCATTTGTTGCGTTAGCGCCCGGCCCCCTCGTGTCTTACAGCCGCTGCTGGAGACCTGATTTAGTTGCCTCCCTAACTGCTCCAAAGCTGCATGTGTGAGCGCCTCCCAAATCCATAACCGGCACAAGTTTACAAACCTCTGGCCATTGGTACACTCCTATTAGCGGGCCGCGGGAGGTGCATTAGTAACTGTCACAGTGCCCGGCCCGACGCAATGCTCTCATTTGACCCAATTCATTGGAGTGGGTGTGTCCGGCTGGCAGTGATGTATACCCCCTGTGATTTTACTGATGTATAATCGCTCAGTGTGCTCACAACCCACAGTTATCTTTACTTCAATAAGCCAAGGCAACAAAGAGACCCCACCCAGCCCCATACGTAAGCTTTCGGGGGGACGTCTCGCCCCGGGAGAACTGTGTCTGGGGGTGGGGGAGGATTTGGTTGTGTGGGCGTGTTAGGTAAAGTGTACTGATTTTAAACTCCCGTGTGCGAGGCGAGAACAGTGGCAGGCCAGATACATTAAGACTGAAGAGAGCACAGTTCTGCCTTGCCTTGTGGTGCAAGGAAAGGAGTCCCGCCGGTGAGGGTTCCACTGTCGGCCATACCACATTTACCACACTGTGGTTTAGGAATTCATTGCAAAAAGGATTTGGTGTTTGCTTCTGAAATTGTATTTTTATTTTGCATCTTTGTGGTGGATTGATATTATCATCACCTCCTTCTCAGTGTGTCTTGTGGCCTGTTGACATGAGGCTATGTGCTGCAGAGAGAGAGAGAGAGAGAGAGAGAGAGAGAGAGAGAGAGAGAGAGAGAGAGAGAGAGAGAGAGAGAGAGAGAGGTAAGCTGCTATTTGAACAACATATCCTGACATCTGTATCCTGATATTCTCCTGAAAAAATACTACCACTGAGGTAGTATTTCCCCATAGGAGATGTAAATGGCGTTGTATGTGAATGAGGATAATTTCTCACACAGCAGACGTGTTGATGACGCTTCGGTCTGCATTTGCATGTCATTGAGTGGCACCTAAAATCAGCATGTTGCCTTTTGTTCGCTAACTGGTTAAAAAATATTTAAATGATGGCACAGCTTTTCAGGGTAATTTGTGGTGAACGCTAAAAGATAGCTCATATCAGAACCCTAAAAGTACACATAATGCAATAAATTACGATACATGAGTTCACGGCTGCACGTGTATATAGAAAATGTTTTTTTCATTATTATTATTCACAACAGTTAGCTGAACATTATAGGGCCTTCCACTCCCTGTTTTCTCAGTTAAACACAGAAATCAACTACATTTGTCCAAGTGTTTGTTACATGTGAAATGAAGCAAAAAAATATGCTCGGTTTCTCCGGCTATCTTTTAGCGATCGATGCTTTGAATGTTGTGGATCCAACGGAATATATGATGCATCGTTGAAGCAACATTTAAGATGATCGCAATGAGTTCTGCCCGTTCTGCCTCCCTGCTGTCTGCAGTCAAACCAATGCAAAGAGTGACAGCAGCCCTACTAATCCTACTTATGCCGCTTTTCCACTGCATGGTACCAGCTCGACACGACTCGACACGACTCGACTCAGCTCGCATTTTTTGTGTTTCCACCGCGGTACCATGGTATCTGGTACCTGAAGTGGCTGCTTTTTCTAGTACCTACTCGCTCTAGGTTCCAAGCGAGCTGAGCCGATGCTAAAAGGTGACGTCGGCAGACGGCCGGCGACTGATTGGCCAGAGAGTGTGACGAAGTCACGAGAGCGACATGGCAACCATGCTGGTAACATCCATAGCAGCGCCGCAGCCAACATGTTCCACTTCTCCAACTTCTTCAACATGCCAGCTAATAATAGTAATGTGATCGATGTCCTCCATTGTTGTTATGTGGGTTCTTTCCATGTGTGGGTTGCGTATGTGTTGTTTGCGTCGCGTACAAAAATACGTCACGGCCCTTTCGCGCAGCCGACCCCGCCCACGTCCAGGAGGTACTATTTGCGGTGGAAAAGCACCTGTGCTGCTACCGTGTCGAGTCGTGTCGTGTCGAGTCGTGTCGAGTCGAGCTACATGTGCGGTGGAAAAGCGGCATTAGACCCTACGTCAAATCCCGCCCCGTTGCAAGCACACCCCCTAAACCCCCCGTTGATTCCATTGATGTCTGAACGACATCGATGTCCACATATAAAGCATTACGTGTGAAACGCCCCATCCATTCTCATGTGCATTGCAAAAATATTATCAGGTAAACAGTACACTTCCCCCCCCCCCCCAAATGGTGCAGTTGGTCATGTCTAAATGTTACCATGTGTCATTCTGTACATCTTGAGACTAGCATAACACTATCGCACTCATTCATAAATCACGAGGGAAGCGGCTGGAGAGAATGCCTGTTGGGTGTGAAGGCTAGCTGTGGGGATTGCATTTTAATGCCGGAGCTGCATGAACTTTAGTGTTGTCGTGTGGACTCCCTCTGATGAGCTCTATCTTCAAGACCCCGGAGGAGCGCGTTGGAGGTCTGACCTTTCGGGTCACCGTTTAGTTGTTACAAAAAACAACAACCCAAAACAGCTCATACATTTGTGTGCAGAGATTCACAGAGGTTTAAGCCACACGCTGGACTGTGCCTTAACCAGCCGTTCCTTACCGGGGTTGTAGTTGCATTCTTTGCAAAAGGCATTATATTTCTCTTTTCTTTTGCCTCTTTGCATGTTTGTCTCATCCAAAGTTTGTGGATGAGAGTGTTTGTTAATCTTCTGGTGTAATGGGCGGAATCAGCATCCCAGAAAGACATGCATGAGGTCGATCCCAAACCCAAACTCACCCCCCTCCTTCACCTTCTTCCCTCCTTCCTTCCTTCCTTCCTTCCTTCCTTCCTTCCTTCCTTCCTTCCTTCCTTCCTTCCTTCCTTCCTTTCCTTCCTTCCTTCCTCCCTCCCCACCAGGCCACATCCCCTGAGAACCATCTTTCCCACGGTGTGTTTATCTATCGGTCTGCATAGCGTGGTATAAATCAAAACACACCAACCCTCCCCTCCCTCTCGCCAGTCCCAGCGTCATAGCGCCCCACTCCCCTGTGTTAACCTGTATTCACAGATTTAGTGGCATTGTAAATAGGTAAACACAAGCAACATCTATCAAGGCGGCACAAAAAGAGGTATATGCAGTCGGAGGGGAGGGGGGATGATGGGCGGTGGGGGGTCTGTAATCAGGGTAACACTGGGCCGGTTGGCTGGGGCTATCTCCATTTACCTTGGAATAAATCCATCGGTGTGACCCGCCATGCTCTTTCACTCTCTCTTGCTCCCTCTCTCTCTCTCTCTCTCTCTTGCTCCCTCTCTCTCTCTCTTGCTCCCTCTCTCTCTCTCTCTCTCTCTCTCTCTCTCTCTCTCTCTCTCTCTCTCTCTCTCTCTCTCTCTCTCTCTCTCTCTCTCTCTCTCATTCTCTCTTGCACATTTTCACTCTCTCCTCTGGGTTTTGACAAATCACCTAGGTCAGGCCATGAGGTGGCTGTGTTGGGGGGAGGGTTTTGGGGTCCGGAGAATGGGAGGGGGGAAGGGGTGTCGGCTTTGGAGGCCCCTCTAGAGCCCCCCCCCCCCCCTTCAACGGAACGGATGGGCCTTGTCAAACGGCAGCGAGATTAAAAAGAGAAGACGTGTGAAAGAAATGATTTGTTATTAATGGATGCACCCCCAATCTTTGAGAAGGAAGACACGTGTGTATGTGTGATCAGGGAGACAACACACAGAGGCACAACGTCACTTCTTCAACGTTTGAGTCTCGCTCCTCGTCTCCCTCTCCTTCTCTCTCTCTGGTGCGTGTCTCTCGTCCGTCTTTACTCCGCCCTGTTCTTCTGGTCTTGACCAGAAGAACAGCACTTGATGCTCAGCACTCTGCCTGGTGTGTGTGTGTGTGTGTGTGTGTGTGTGTGTGTGTGTGTGTGTGTGTGTGTGTGTGTGTGTGTGTGTGTGTGTGTGTGTGTGTGTGTGTGTGTGTGTGTGTGTGTGTGTGAGTGAGTGTTTGTTTGTTTGTATCAATGAAGAATTGTGTGTATCTATGATATGGTGGGAGGGAGGGGGACATTTGGTGATGAGGTTGAGAGGTGAGATAATGTGGGGGGACGGTGGGGGGCTTATAGTCGCTGGTGAGCACAAACAGATATAGACGATGGGGATCTGATGCAGAAACTTTCGCAACCATGCAAACACACAAACACACAGACACACAGACACACAGACACACCGAGACACAGACACACACACACACACACACACACACACACACACACACACACACACACACACACACACACACACACACACACACACATACTGTACACACACGTTCCAGGGTTGTCAACATGACTGAGCGCCACATCTACAAAACACCATTATAGTGGCTTGTGTATCTCCCAGAGATTCATTCACACATTAAAGGAAATGTGTTAAAGCGTGAGTCGTTAATACTCAATATCAGTCACCCTTCGGAGGGAACCAACTAAAACAACAAGAAAAACAAATGGTTGCTAACTATATTATCATTCATCCTAATATCACTCCTAATTCTTGTCCAGTTAGTTAAAATGCTTCTCTCTCTTCGTCATTCTTCAGTTTCTAATACGAACCAATAGGAGCGGGAATAGCTACAAAGCTATAGCTGTGTAGCTAGCTACATAGCTAAAGCTATAGCTTACCATGGCCGTTTCCAGGTCACTTTGAACTAAGGCAACAGCAAGAGATCATGGGGGAGTTGCAGGAGATATACGGGTCTGGGTTGCCGTGACAGCCTGGTTAAGAACACGGCCTAGCTTGAGAGAAAATAAACATTTTTTCTCTTTGGTTCATCTGACGTTTGACTTTGAGGGCGGAGATTTAGTGACACTCTGGCTCCAAACACTTTGTGGACAAAGGCCAGTAAATTATTTGAAGGTTAGGGTGCACGCAATCTTGTTGACAGAACTTACAAGGTGCTTTTCCACCACCCTTTGTTTATGTGTGCATGTGCATGCGTGTACCTGCATGTGTGTGTGTGTGTGTGTGTGTGTGTGTGTGTGTGTGTGTGTGTGTGTGTGTGTGTGTGTGTGTGTGTGTGTGTGTGTGTGTGTGTGTGTGTGCATGCATGTGCATGTGTGTACTTATATGTGTGTGCGTGTGTACGAATGTGTGTGTGTTTATGAGCTTGTGCGTGTGTATATGTGTTTGCGTGTGCCCATGCAAGCGAGAGAGAGCAACATGGAGAGAGAAATGTAAGTGAGTCCCTGTGTGTGCGTATGTGCTCTTGTAACCCGGTATTTGTGTTTGTTTATTTGTTTGTTTGTACGAGAAAAACAACAGGAGAGAGCGAGGCCGAGACAAAAGGAGAGGGCATAAGTATGAATATTATATCGCCTGTTGTCTCCATTTCACCCTCCAACGGACCTCTATTGGAGTCCCGCCAACGGACAGGATGTCCATTAAAATACATTTAATTTGTGTTTGGATCATTTCATTGAGTTAATCCTAAATATTTATTAGATGGAGGCTGTAAAAAATGTGTTTGTTGGAAAGCTGGCAGGCAGACGCCACCCTGGGGAGGAGCGGTAGGAGTGCTCCTGTTTGTCTATGGAGAGACAGACCATCTGTGTCCTTCAGGCTGCAGGGGTAGTGCAGCGAAACACTCTAACAGGAAAGCAGGGAAAACAAACATTAGCAGTAGCGAAGCTACTCTGTACTTTAATTTCAGACAATAGACAATGAACTTTTTGTTTTGTTGTTGCATTTAACGCAAACTGATGGCATCAGAGAGAAAGTGATAGCATCACAAATGTTCTTAATAGAAAGTATTCTTTTTTTAATATGTTCGTATTATAAAGATGAAAAGAAACGGTCGCTATCGTTTGCAAATTTTATCAAACAATACCATACAAACACACACATACAGCCAGGCCGACACACACACACACACGCGGATGCATTCTATCATTCACAAAAACATACACACACGCAGACACACACGCACACACACACACACACACACACACACACACACACACACACACACACACACACACACACACACACACACACACACACACACACACACACACACATGCTCACAAACACACACACACAGACACACACACACACAGACAGAGAAAGAGACACACGCATGCTTGCATACACTCACACGCACATGCCAACACCCACACACACATCTGTGTAACCACCAAAATACCAATACAGTTACACAGGGAAAAACGCATCATACATCTGCAAGACATATGCACACGTGTACAACACACATTCATTAAAGGTGTCATTCCACGAGAAACCGTTTAATCTTGTTCCGTTTGAAATACGATAGGTCACTCGGAGTTGCATAAGCATGCTGAACGGGAAAATGTTCTTCTACCTAGATTGCCTGCATTAGCGAATTAAAGAAAATATAAAATATAGCATAAATGAGCGAATTAGAAAAGCCTCACCAACTGACGTCAGTTGGTGAATTAGTATTCATGGCTTCGCCCTCCTTGGCTTGCGACGGCCCAAGGGAAGACAGTTTGGATTTTGCGGCCAGGTGACACAGAGCCCATCTCGGCAGGTAAGTAACAGCAAGGTGCTTACATTGTGTCTCTCTCTCTGTTTCTCTCTCGTTCTCCCTCCCTCTCTCTCTCTCTCTCTCTCTCTCTCTCTCTCTCTCTCTCTCTCTCTCTCTCTCTCTCTCTCTCTCTCTCTCTCTCTCTCTGTGTCTCTCTCTCCTTCTCCCTCTCTCTCCTTCTCCCTCTCTCTGAGTCTCTGGAAGTTTTATTGGTTTAATTACTGTGACGGACAGTGCTGTTAGCCAATCAGAGGCGTAAACGCCAAAATCCTGTCATTCCTCCCCGCCCACCTCCTCCGCCACACTAGAACAGTGTGAAACAGGAGCACCAGAGCATTTTTTTCACCAATACCGACTCACAGGGCATACATTGCTACTAGTGACAACCGCAAAATTAATGAAAAGATTATGGAACGACACCTTTAATGCTTACATCATCCACACGGCCGAGCACACGTATGTAAACACAGCTCCACACACGTTCAGGTACAACCACATGCATACCACATACCTGTAACAAATCTCTATGGGCATTCCTTACAAATACCAATGCATACCTTCACAGGCTGAGACGACACAGCTGGCGCATACACTCAGAGACTACAGTACGGTGAACAACAGCCTGGAGGGAACTTTAGCAACTAAAAGCCTCTAAATAAGTATTTGAATCCTATCTGTTTCAGCTTCAGATAGAACTGGGACCCTTCAGATAGCTTCAACTTGGCTGAGATTGTTGAACTAACTAACCATATCCTCCAGGCCACAGCATGAACATCATCAAATCTTAATTGTTGAGTTGTTCCGCTCCAAGCCAACTCTTGGTCCACAGGAGGTCTGCAAATACCTCAAAAACCCAACCTCGTCTAGCCTGGTCTAGAAACAACGGACCTTTACTTTAAGCTATGTCACCCCTGAAGAGTTATCAAAATATCTTTTCCATGGGCAATGTCAAACTCTTCTTTGAGCCCTATCCAAAGTTTTATTTTTTGTCCTTTTCCACAGTGGAGCTGAGGGAAGCAGCTCTGAGTATAAGGGTGATTGATTTAGGGACCAGGCTGCCCTTGTTAACTTTGCGAGTCAGGTCTTTGCGTGCTAACAGATGGCCGACTCTGCTCTCCTCCTCTCATCAACTGTTTCCATAACCTTGGCTCAGACAAGTGCACCTGTCTGTCCGGACCAGTGCAAAACAAAGAGGAGAATGATTGAAAATTGTTTTATTGCTTTATATGCGACTCCCCATTTCGTAGCCAGTCCACATTTATTTATGGCCGTGTGCATGCAGGCCTGGGTGGAGCGTTCCCGGCCAGCGGAGAGAAGCAGGGTAGAGATGGAAGACGAGGGTGGTGGAGAATCTCAAGAGACTGTGTCCTAAATGCTTATTCACTCTCCCACTTCTGTTCTGTCTTCAATTATCTTTCATTCCCTCTTCCGCTCTCCCTGTCTTCCTCATGTGATGTCCAGTGGCCTATAGTCTCCAGAACAGGTAGCAAGGTATAGAACGCATAGCTACAGCAAGAGACCAACAGGCTGAATGATATGAAGCAATGCAGGTAAACCGAGGGTCAGCCGGTCCGGAAGAAAGACAGACATGCAGGCAGACGTGAAGACAGACAGCGAGACATACAACGTTCGATACTGAGGAACAGACAGAATGACGGACTGTCATTCTGACAAGAAGATAGACAAACCAACAGACAGACCGAAAGAAAGAAGAATTTGAGACAGAGAGACAGAAAAAATGACAGACAGTCAGGCAGGAAGACAAGTGGCAAGGCAGAAAGACGGCCAGATGGACGGATTAATTTGTTCTATGCTCAACAGTTAAACAAGAGAGCTTAAGAGAGCGACAGAGAGAGAGAGAGGTGAGAGAGGGAGAGAGAGAGAGAGAGAGAGAGAGAGAGAGAGAGAGAGAGAGAGAGAGAGAGAGAGAGAGAGAGAGAGAGAGAGAGAGAGAGAGAGAGAGAGAGAAAGAGGGAGAGAGAGAGAGAGAGAGAGAGAGAGAGAGAGAGAGGGAGAGAGAGAGAAAGAGAGACTGCTGCGTTTCCCATTTTGCCTGCCACATTTACCTGCACATTATTAGCCTATAAAATCATCATATTTGGCAATCTGTATTTGTTTGATAGCATTTTCCACCATGTCATTGGAAATATGTGAAATGTTATGTTACACCCTATTGATTACTGGGTGTTAATTAAAATTGTAATTATAGTTTTTTTATTGTCAACCCTTCATTCGTAACAGCAGAAGCGAGCGAGGGGAGACCCATGTCTCGACAAATCATGTCTTCATTTGCGGTGGCCGGCCATCAACAAATACAACTGTGTACATACCATTTTTCTAACATTGATTTTGAAAACATTAATATTTCCTTAGCTTTGGCGATGTATTATTCAATTTGGAAGCGCAGAGCATAAAATCCCGGCACTATAACTCAGTCAATGAACAGGAAAAGTCCATTAGAAAGCTATCAGCAGATGTGGCGTCTGATCCACATAAGTGCTTTTGATAGCGGCAGAATAATTTACTCTATATGGCGCTCGGAGAGGGCTGCTAATGTGGCAGAGGGGACGTATAGCCCACGTAGTGGTGGAAACTGATGGTTTCACATAATAACACACAATGGGCTCAGATGAATAGCTGTTTTTTTCCTGAGACAGCCTCCTAGAATGTTATTGAACCCCCCCCCCCCCCCCCCCCCAACTACAATGTCGGTTGTGTCTTCGGGGTATTTATCTTTACCATCAGCGCGTCTACGTGGGACTCGCTCTTCTCCTCCTCCTTGGTGAAAGTATAAGCTCTCCATCACCACCCGGTGTGTTAGTCATAATCCAAGCAAGAGAAATCAACGTGTCTTTTGCTCTCCAAATACAACCTCTGTTATATTGTAATGTGGCTAATTCAGGAGCAGCATAATTGCCTTGGTGTAAAAAATGAATAAACATCCACCAGATGCAATTTGTTGGAAAAACTGTTCCTCCGGATTGTAAAGTGGCACACTTAAGAGACTGTCAAAAGGCAATGCTAATACTGATGCTCAAATATATATTATAAAACTAATACTCTACTAGTAATACTTATGCTTGCATTGATACTGATACCTATACTGATACTGATACTTATACTTATATTGATACAGATTCTAATAATAATATTGATACTGATACTGAAACTGCTATTGGTACTGCTATGCTAATACTAATACTGATTACTCTTATGGAAACTGAAACTGCAAGGAATACTGAAACCGAAACGGATGCTGAGGCTTATACTCATACTATACTAATAATGATACTAAGGCTTACGTTGAAACTTATATCAATAAAAACAACATAGGCTAATCACCATTAGAGAACAAACAACAACAATAATGATATGAGCATGCTTCAATGGGACACATAAAGGCATCGAGAGAGGCCTGAGAGCGCTGTTTTGTTAGTGTCACTTCTACCAAGGCCTGGGGGGTGCATCGGGAGAAATGTGGAATGGAATGGGGGCCAAGGGGAGCAGCCCTTAAATGAGAGAGTGAGAGAGTGATAAGTAAGAGAGTCTGGGGAGCAATAACAGTGTATAGATAAATAGTTGTGAGTTGTGAGTGTGAAGCAAGAACTTGGAAGAGAGAGAGAGAGACAGTGGCTGGTCTGTGTTCCCCAGCTGTGTCTTAATTTGAGGAATGTGCGTCCTAATGAAGTGCTGAGTGGCGCGGGGGGGTAACGAAGCTACCGTGGCCCGGTGCTGGGCCGCACACCGGGGGCCTGGAGGTATTTACAACCTGGGGCCCTTCATCTCCCATGGCCCTCGCTCACGAGGTGAGCCTCGTGTCCAGCCTGCATGATTTCTCTCTGAACATTTTCTCTGGTTTTCTTACTCTCTCTCACTCTTGTCTTCCTACCTATTTTTCATAATTATTTGCTCGTATTCAACGGTGGCCTACATACAGACAAATACAAACACTCTCTCGCACACACACACACACACACACACACACACACACACACACACACACACACACACACACACACACACACACACACACACACACACACACACACACACTCACACACACACACACACACACACACACACACACACACACACACACACACACACACACACACACACACACACACACACACACACATACCCAAACTCCTCTGATTTGCCATAGGTACAGAGCTAAAAAAAAAAGAAGATAATTCAGGGACAAGCGTCTACCCCCCCCCCCCCAAACACCCCTTTGGGGCCCATTGCCCCCACCACCACCCACTGCTGCGGCCCCCCTCCCACACGGCCCTGAGTGATGTGGTCCACCATTGTCTTCCAAGGGGATCACTGTGAACATTGAGTGGAATGTTGTTTTAAGGGCTGAGCTGCAACCCAATGGATCCATTGTCCCGGCCAGCCTGCCATCATCCGCCGAGCGCCCGGGGGACCCGAGGGGGCCCGAGGGGGCCCGAGGGGGCCGGGGCTCCATGGGGGGGACTCTCCTCCGGGGGAGCCTGTGATGATGACTCCGGCTGGGTCCTCATATTATTAGTATTAGTATTATTATTGTTATGTATTGTTATATTGTAGAATTATTATATTATCAATGATATATATATATGATATATACTGACACATGAGATGAGATCCAGTTTGCATGTTTCTTTGTTTTTCTGTGCTAAATAGAGTTCCTTTCCAGGTTCAGTCCAATTCTTCTTGATGTGAATACCCGCTCCGAAAGTAAAAATAAATGACATAATTTTAAACATTTAAATTTTCATTGTTGACGCCTGTTTCTTAAGGCCGGTTAGACCGCCGTAAATATCAATATCTTCTTGAAGCCTGTAGGTATTGGACATTTTTTCAAATTAAATACATTTTGTAAATTTCAAAGATGGATGCTTAAAATGACACGCTGCCTTTTAAATAAACTGCCTGATGAATAGTCTCTGCAGAACTATTTTAAATGGAGGGACGATGAAGTTCATGATAAAAAAATTCTGTTGGTGATCATTTGTGAGAAAGGACTGATTTATTCTTATGTACTCACAGCTTGAACATCCAGGAAAGAGGACCAGCATTAACTGGTACTCTAGGGCCTACTGTAAAACTGCGAGAGTTTGTGAAACCCACACGTACACTCAGTCACACACACACACACACACACACACACACACACACACACACACACACACACACACACACACACACACACACACACACACACACACACACACACACACACACACTCATTCATTTCTCTCACCCTCTTGCTCTCTTTTTTGTCTTTCTTTCTCTTTCTCTCTCTCACACACACATTCACATCTCACACATATAGGGACACACCATAAATTCAAACAGACACACACACTTTACGCCAACTATGTCTGATCAGCAATTCCTCCAGAGGTGAATATTGACAGCTTTTGTTATTCATAGCATATTCAAGCTATTATATTTTCTTCTCTGCTGCCATAATGTTGCCGGTGTAGCGGCACGCATCGGTGGGCCATCATTCGTGGTCTCTTTTCAAGAAACGTCTCGAGGCGTGACATTATTACCCATGAGCCATAAGGAGCCTATTCAATGGCCAAACAGCGTCGGTTGTTCCATTTATGGCGGACACGCCGGCGCTGAGCAGAAGGGTTCAAAAGGGCACGGCCCGCCTGCCCTGGCGGACACCACGCCACCGCAGGTTTTACGCCCTCCTTTAATGGAAACAAGGTGTACTACATCACGCTTATGCTTCAGGCAAATTAGGGTCACGCTATTGATTCCATATCTGTCGTTAATACTGCAGGCCACTGGTACGCTCGCAAATCGTCTACTGTGGATGGACTGTGACACGCCTGTGCACACACACAGGCGCATGCACACACACACATGACACTCCCGCTCGGTGGTCATTCAAGATTCAGAATTGTCTCAGCATTTATTTTAGCGAGCGTAGGCTTGGCTCAGTGTTGATGGGTCCTCACTCTTCAGGGGTCACTTGGTGTCCAGGCAGGAAGGTGGGGCGGTCAACAGATTTGTGGCCCCCTGCATCTGTCAAAGGTCAATAGAAAACAAGCCCTTTCGGCGGCCATTAAAGTCCGACACCTCGAGCTTATTCTCGGCTTCATGTTATTTAGCTGATTAGTGATATACTCCTCGGCAGGGGATGAAAGGTCACGTCAAGCCGCATGTTAGTATTTCACGTTAACCTTGATTACAGATAAACGTCAAATACTAAGCAATATCGCAGCCACTTCCCCCCTCTCCCCACCCCCTGGCCCACATCCCTCTCCCCCCATGCCCTGAGCCACTTGCCTCTACTCCACCCTGCATGCAACTTCAGTGACTCAGTGTATTTTTTCCAGCAGGTGAAATCGATGAGAAGGGGAACTAAAGAAGCTATTGACCCTCCCTCGCATGAAGCAGCACGACTCACTCATTCACTCTCCTCCATGGCTCATGTATCACCCTGGCGCCCACAGGAGCATACAAATACAGGACGCCCAGTTCTCTCTCTCTATCTGCAGGGCTCGAGAATCTGATGCTAGGGCGAACCTCTGGGAAGCATTACATTACATTACTAAAATTACTAATGATGTAATGAGCAGAGGCTTCTGTCCAAAAAATAATTGCAGTAAGTGCATTCAGCATTGGAGATAAAGCCCAAAATGTGCAAAAAATATATTTAATACATTCAAAAAATAAGCATGGCAAGTCTTTTAAGCACTACAATATACAAATGAGATTTCAACTTTTTTTCTTTGTTTCATTCATCAAACTTATTTGAACGGATACGTTTTCTCTCATTGCCCCATTGTGGGGCATTTCGAGAGTCAAAGAGTCCTATTGTAACTTGGATGTCTATTATAGGACGGTATTATCTGTGTTTGCCGATCTATTTGTTTCCGGGGTTTTTGTTTCAGAGAGTTCTATCTTAGATTGGCCAATCTGTCATCTTGATTGTAACGAGAAATCCAATCTTTGATATTACATTTTTGGATTCATTGAGAGTAGAATTATATTCCCTTGAGAGAGAGAAATCAACATGAATTTGCTCAATTACAAAAACTTTGTGCAGATAATCGGTTCAGTATTAATAGTCTCACGTGATCTGCTAATATTTTGTCAATTAAATCGTTAAATATTTTCCTTCTTAATCTCAAAGATATTCTTCTATAATAGAAGCATATCTATTCTATAATACCTAGATATTATATACCGTGTTAGTAATTATATCTGTTATAAGGAGTCCCGGTAAACAGCAGCTTCAGACGAGGGCCAGGGCCATGCACTGTCCCACCGCAAACACCCCTGTTTAACAGCGTGATGTATGTCTCTGCTTCGAGGACACGAGTAACAGCAACACTTACGAGGCCTTAAGAGAGCCTTCGGAACAGCTGCCCATCCGCATAGGCCTCCCCTTGACACACACACACACACACACACACACACACACACACACACACACACACACACACACACACACACACACACACACACACACACACACACACACACACACACACACACACACACACACACACACACACACACAGCATTACCCATTTATATTCATAATAATTACGCCACTGTACATTAAACAGAGAGAACAAAGCGAGCGCACACAAAGACATGTTTGCATGTTTATCACACGTTAAGCCGTTTGGAAATGCAATGGTGATGTATGTTGACGGCGCGTATAATCCACATGCATGTTCTCACATTCATCACGCGTGTAAGCACATGCACACACATGCTCACACACACACCCATGCACGCATGGTCACACACACACATACACACACACTCTGCGGCCCCTCAGGGGTGACACAGGCTTCAGAGTAAAGCGTAAGGGGGATATATTATTATTAATCTCCCTTTCTTTCTTTCTCTCTCTCTCTCTCTCTCTCTCTCTCTCTCTCTTCTCTCTCTCTCTCTCTCTCTCTCTCTCTCTCTCTCTCTCTCTCTCTCTCTCTCTCTCTCTCTCTCTCTCTCTCTGTTCTCCATCTCTCTCTTGCAGCTGACCATTGAGGATAAATGTGGGAGAGAGCCCCCCGCTTCCCCCGCAGGCCCATCAGTCAGCCTCCCTGCTGAGGAGGTGTAATATGATGTAACTGTACACGTTCTCTGGGGACATCCCCCCGGCCCCATTTGCTAATGGGAAACAAATTTGTGGGAATATCGCCTTCAATCAGTCTTTATTTACATGTGGTAATGACCCTGCGGGCTACAGTACTGAGACGCCAGGTTAAAAGACTAATAGACAGACATACAGACCGGCAGACAGACATACAGGCAGACAAATGCGATCCATAAAGACAGACCAACCGAAATACAGATGGACGGACAGACAGACAGACAGACAGACAGACAGACAGACAGACAGACAGACAGACAGACAGACAGACAGACAGACAGACAGACAGACAGACAGACAGACAGACAGACAGACAGACAGACAGACAGACAGACAGACAGACAGACAGACAGACAGACAGACAGGCGGATAGGCAGCAAGACGGACAGACAAACAGACAGACAGACAGATAGACAGACATGCAAACAGATGGACAGACATACAGACATACAAACAGACAGACATAAAGACAGACACCAGGATGAGCCAAACAACAGCCAGACAGGTCGTCAGGCAGCTAAAGAATGAGAGTCGACAGGCCAATCACAACAAAAAAAGAAGTACCAGAAAGTAGGTTCCCCAGGGGGTCAGAAAGCAGAATAGAGTAAAGGCCAAGAAGACAGAGTAGGAGAGGATCAGAAGTTCATCATGTAGACAAGTAGCCAGTTGGACTGCTTGGCATAGAGAGCCCACAAAATGTGTGTACAAATACTACTTATACTACATATACTACTACTAAAATAAAATGGGTTACCCTCATTGAAATATGTATCATGGTGGATCACTTTACTGGTGTAATTACTGTTTAGAATTTGTTAACACAAGTACACCAACGTTATGCACTTGAAATAATGAATTTTGATGCAGTCTAAATATTATGGATCTCGTTGATTACTGGATATGTTGAAAGTACAATCAATGAAATACTACTGGTCATGTGCATAGTGGGCTAATATAATTTGTAGAATTGTTCTGATTTGACTATTTCGATTTATCCAGAAAATATATACAATACAAAGCATGCTTTTAGTTGGGATACTAGGTGTCACACACACACACACACACACACACACACACACACACACACACACACACACACACACACACACACACACACACACACACACACACACACACACACACACACACACACACACACACACACACACACACATACATAGTGTGTTCCAACTGAGCGTCAGTGAGGCGGCATCTGGCGGCGTCTTGTACCCCGTCAAAGATGTTAAACCAAGTCTGATCTCAGCAGGACGTCTTCCCTCCCACCTCCACCCCCTGCTCCCTGGAAGTCTAAATGAGATGTCCATGGGTGATAATGGGACGTCCCACGAGGGATGTCTCTGCCGCACCGCCTCGGCTCTCTGGGACTCTACCCTTCATACCAATTAGACGCTGTGATGCGGCCACAACAGATGCTCACGTGTGTGTGTGTGTGTGTGTATGTGTGGATTTGTGTGTGTGTGTGTGTGTGTGTGTGTGTGTGTGTGTGTGTGTGTGTGTGTGTGTGTGTGTGTGTGTGTGTGTGTGTGTGTGTGTGTGTGTGTGTGTGTGTGTGTGTGTGTGTTCGGGGTGGGGGGGGGGGGGGGTTCTAAGTGAATCTCTTTTGATGTCATCAGATATGTGTTATATATGATAACCTTACCCCTGCCTGAAAGCAACATAACAAAGAAAAACTACACCAAAAAAATAAAATGGCACAGTTCTTCATGTATCCGACTTGCATTTTTGAACTGGGACATCTAATCTGCAAGGTATAAAATGTCATTTTATTTGTGTGGTTGCAACGTGTTGTGGCTCCTACAACTGGCCCAGTTGGACCTAGGTCTGTAGACGGCAGTGAGAACATTAACCTGCATACAAAACAATGATGGCTGCTAATGACACAAATTAAGTGTGACAACATGGGAGATAGACTCTTCTTCCTCGCTCAGTCCCTCCCCTCCTTTCTCCTCCCGAACCCTCTCTCCTCAGGCACACAGTGAGGATGGGAAAGAGGGGTAGGTGGGGGGTCCCCCCTAAATTGGATTAGTGATTAACCATGTTGTCCCCCCTATTCAGCTAAATGACCGTGGTGACAGAGAGCTGCTCCCTTTGCGC
>NC_082393.1:9311245-9328745 GCF_031168955.1 Gadus macrocephalus | reverse complement strand
GATGGCTCGATATCAATTATAACTTCAATTTCAATTTCACTTACAGAGCAGCAGCGGCGAAATGGCTCGCGGGGTGGCGGCGCGGAGTGATGGGCCGCGCGCCGCGGAGCGCGACCAATACAGATCACTGCGCATTAGGATGAGCAATTATTTGAACATGTATAAAAACTATTTACAAGCAATGTAATTGACCAGGGTCAGGAGGAGATAAGGGGGGAAGAAATTGACAGGTTGACAATTCTGCTCTTTTACCAACACAGGAAGGAGAACACAGAAAAAGGAGAGGGATTTATTAATTTCTCTGCGGGCTGTAATTGAATTTTTGAGAGGTTTGGTGTCTGGTTAGCGCTCTCTCTCTCTCTCTCTCTCTCTCTCTCTCTCTCTCTCTCTCTCTCTCTCTCTCTCCTCTCTCTCTCTCTCTCTCTCTCTCTCTCTCTCTCTCTCTCTCTCTCTCTCTCTCTCTCTCTCTCTCTCTCTCTCTCTCTCTCTCTCTCTCTCATAATCTCCCGCTATGACCATATATACATCCAGCGCCGGACTGTGCGCTCCAGTGAGAGAGAGAGAGAGAGAGAGAGAGAGAGAGAGAGAGAGAGAGAGGAGAGAGAGAGAGAGAGAGAGAGAGAGAGAGAGAGAGAGAGAGAGAGAGAGAGAGAGAGAGAGAGAGAGGAGAGAGAGAGAGAGAGGAGAGAGAGAGAGAGAGAAGGAAATACAATGCAGAAGGAGATAAGGGGAGGAGTGGGAGAGAGAAAGATGTGTAATCTCCCATGCTGTCCGGGTTGTAATCGGATTCTCTTTCTGTTGGTGTGAACAGGCCGTGCGCCTATCTAACACTCGGAACATGAAATGATGAATAAAGTGAATCTTGGTTTTTGTGAACAAATAAATGACGGTACTGAAAACATTTCTGTACCGTTTTCTATATTTTGTTATAATAGGCCTATTCCCCGGTGTTGCCTCCACAATTGCCTCCACAGAGAAAACTGTCGGCTATGACATTACATAGCCATATATTTATGTTAAGTAACTGTTTTTGACACATTAGTAAACATAGACATTCATTGATCAATTTTTGATTAGGTATTGATTGCATCCCAAGATCTCATTCAGGAATTATGATTTTTCATAATTATACAGTCAATGCATTTAATTAGACATTTCCTGACGCCTCGAAGCGATTAGAAGCACAGCGCATTATGAAAGGAACAATATTTTGAATAATCTTAATAGTATTTGTACCAACTCATTGTATTTGTTAACGACATTTCGCGGGAAGGAGCGCACGTTAGCGCCCATCTTCTGTGGACGCTTGTGTCTCCTAATTTCCCCCATCGTTTTCATGCGATTATAATTAATCATTCGAACCCATCCGAGCCATAATGTAGAGGGGGGGGGGGGGGAGTAAGGCTTTAGGGCTATACAAGGTTATAAGACGAATCCCCGTCTTAACAGCCCTAATCATACACACACTACATCACCGGGACTAAAGGCACCGCGCGTTCATTATGTAGACATCACTCTGGATACACACTGCTGCCTGCTGCCGCGCGCCCCTTCGTTTGTCAGCATCGTCTGCGTGGCAACAGAAAACTAAGGTCAAACAGCCCTGTATGTAGGAAACAGCTTATATGTAGGACTAAAGCCTCTATACAGACAGGGAACAACAATAACCAATAACTCTGGCAACCTATCTGTTTGACCAGAAAGCTTTTGTTTTGTTTATTGTTGGCCGATATTCCAAATAAATACATTTTCTCAAATAATTAGGCATTTGCCTACAATGAATAAATACGTAAACAATTAAACACACAGGTCTAAATGAATAAATTGGACAAAATAACATGGAAACAATTTTGTTATGTGCCCGTCCCTGCCCGAGACGCGAGGCCTCGCGCCATGTGTGTTCAGCGCCTTGCTTTGCTCGTGTCACTTTAATTGTTCACTGTCAGGGGGGGCAGAGCTGCGGATAACAAGCTTAGCAAATGATGTCTGCTGTTGCTACACATTGATTAATATGTTACATGTTATTATCCTCTGTCCATTACCACAGCAAATTAAACTATAAATCACCCCCTCTGCTGGTGTCACTGGATCATAAATTGTCTCTCGCTCCTCTTGGCTCCACGTTGTGCCATGCCGCGCTGTAACCGCGCCGCGGTGCACAAGCCGCTTCCTCAATGTGAATCAACACAATGTGGAGAAAGGACCGATAGAGAGAGGGAAGGAGAGAGAGAGAGAGAGAGAGAGAGAGAGAGAGAGAGAGAGAGAGAGAGAGAGAGAGAGAGAGAGAGAGAGAGAGAGAGAGAGAGAGAGAGAGAGAGGGAAATACCGTCGGTCCCTTACCTGCTTGAGTTATGGACTAGCTATACTAACCATATACATCAGATCCATGAGAAATTGAGTTAGTTCTGCTCTAAAACAATGAGCAAAGCACCATTATTCTGTGATTATCTAAGGTCATTGGTTAAATGGTACAAATAGATTTATCCCTGTTGTGTTTTTGTGATCATTCCCCTGTAACAATATAAAAAAAAAAATAATGTGAAATTCTGAAATTATCGTGACTTAAAAATGTGCAAAATGTGAAAAAAACGAAATAGCAAGGCACACACGCACACACAAACACACACAGACACACAGACACACACACAGACACACACACAGACACACACACAGACACACACACAGACACACACACACACACACACACACATACACACACACACACACACACACACACCCACACACACACACACACGCACTTCCTAGGCAAATAGTTTTCTGATATTCAAATGTTCTTCCGTAGGCATTAGCGAAGGCTTGCAGAGGGAGCGGGGCACGCGGTGTTAAATGGAGATCCAGATGGAGCTGTAGATAAATATTTTTTTCCCCTGAATGTTTAGACCAATTTTTTCTCCCAAGGATATCATTTCAGATATCAGATGACTTTTTCCCTTTGCCTGAATTTTTTTTCTCATTTCCCATTTCCGCCCATCTCGCCTTCAGAAAGAGAGCGAAAGAGAGGGAAAGAGAGACAGAGGGATGCAGAGGTGCCCCTGCTGGCGGCTGGAAATCAATTTATACAGTCCTCCTCCTCCCCCTCCACTTCCTCCTCCTCCACCTCCTCCTCCTGCTGCACGGAGGGAGAGATGGAGGACAGGCCGGCGTGGCCAATTGCATTGTGTCAGGTTGGTGGGGGTCAAGTGGGGTCTACCAGTGGAGGGAAGGGGGGAGGGGGGGTAGGCATTAGACAGGAATTACACAGCAGGGTCAAGTGACCCCCCCCCCCCGCCCCTCCACAGGAAGGACCACCCACCCCATCATCATTGATCCCTCTCCTCAGCACCACACCATCAACAGCTGAAGGAGATGAGAGTGACACGGGATGACACCGAGGGAGGACAAGGGGCTACGGGTGAGGTGCGGTATGGGGGAGGGACCGGGAAGGAAGGAGGGAGGAAGGGAATGGGGGCCGCTACATCTAACACTTCACTGCTGATAGGTTGACCTCTTCCTAGATCTCATCATAGCCCGCCGTTGGGAGGGGTCGGGACAGCAAGGGATTCGCCGATGTCCCCTTCTATCTCTTTTGCCCCCCGTTCATCCCCTGTCCCTCTCTCTCCCTCTCTCTCCCTCTCTCGCTCTCTCTTTCTCTATCGCTCTCTCCCCTTTTACAAGCTCACTCATTTGTATACAGAAGCGCACACACCTCAATTTATTTAGGTATCTATCTGTCTGGTGAACGCGGCGGATGTCCCCATGCTGAAAATGGCAATACTCACAACGTAACCCCACAAGCACACACACACACTTTCACACACCCCACCATAAGCGTGTAAGCCTGCTTAGCATCTCAGGGAAGATACAGTCCCTGTGCGTCTTGCAATGATTTATCAATTTACAGCGTTTGTTAAGGCGGCTTTGCTGAGTCCCAGCGGCCCACACAGGCTGACGCCCGGGACTCCGGTTTTATTTGGGTTCAACTTGTGTTTGACTCGTATGGGACCCGCGTTTGCGCTTGTGCATAGTATTCTAAATGTATTCTCCCACCCCTCCCCCAAACTGTCTACGTACACAATTTAGAATGATATTTCTCTGATTCGCAACAAAATATCTCTGATTAAAAAAGTAAGTGATCCCATGAATCAAGAGCCTGATTTGAAGATTTGGATGAGTCCCTCGATTGACCAGAGGTCAGTTGTTGCAGGGGTCGGAGGTCATGGATCTATCCTCTTGGCCAAAGGACCCAGACAAGCTTTTCCATCCCATCAATGGAGTCCAGGAGTGTGAGTTGTGGGGTGTGGGGTGGCAGAAGGGAGGCAGGAGGAGAGGGGCAGATGAAGAGCATGGATCTTGGGTTAAGTCATCTGGCCTATGGCTGGCTGGCCCTCATCTTCCTATAATTACTGTTCACTGTACAACCAGACCCCTGCTCCTCCTCTTCCTCCTCCTCCTCCTCCTCCCTCCCAACACTAATCCATTCCTCAGGCTCAATATTAACACCACTGCCCTCAAACCCAAACTGTCTCTCTGTTGGAATTTCAAGATCTCAATGTCCAAGTTAGTTGTTAAACTCATGTGTTGGGAACATTAGGTTAGAAGTGGTGTGTTGACCCTCCATGGATAATAGTTTATCCTTTCGACAACATCTGCACTGAAATAATGAATGATGTGTACAGAAGTGATGTGAGAATGTTCAATTAAAAGAGAATAATGAGAATAGAAAAGAGACAACCGACTAGGATTAGTTGCAGCCATTGATTTCGTATTGCCATTAGCAAGTTTATTATTGCTATTTGTTTACAATTCTAGAGCCAGACTTGAAAGCCCACGGGAAGATTATTTTTGGAAAATGCTGCTGCAGTGCCGGAAGCTCAAACTTTGAATTTCAAGAGAACATGGAAACTGTGAAAGAAAATCACTATGGAATCTGTTTGCATTTTATCGAGAAATATCATTCCGTTCTGTAGCATAAAAAAAGAGAACAATTCAGTACTGCTATTAAAACTAAAGCAGCACATTTCCATTCTGTGCTCGGAGTACATCACCTTTACATTCACAACACGTACTGATGAAAACTTAAGCATTCCGTGCCGAGCGAACCAAATAAAAACAGCTGGTTTTCTGTCAGTGGTTTATTCCGGAACTCAGACATGCATACGGGACTATCTTTGCTGAGCTAAAGTGGAATCAATGCAACATGTTCAGGAATGGACAGATAATGAAAGGACAGGGGGAGAGTGTGAGGAATAAAACATGAGAGAGAAAATAAAACAAGAACGGACAAAGAAAGGAGACACGAGAAAATAACTAGATAAAGGAAGTGCGAAAAAACATGCTGAAAGATAGATAGATAGAAAGATAGTAGATGGCAAGATATTAGATGAATAGAGAGATAGTAGATGGATGGATAGACGGATAAACGGACAGAAAGACAGAAAGATAGATAGATCGATTGTAAGATAAATGGATAGATAGAGAGAGAGAGAGAGAGAGAGAGAGAGAGAGAGAGAGAGAGGTAGAGGGGAAGAGGGACAACGTTAAAAAGACAGAGAGATCAGAAGGGACTGCTGTCAGCCCGGGCCTTCGGCCTGCAGCGGCAGTAACCATAGCGACAGCATGATGAGTCAGAGTGGCTTTAAATGGCAGCCTGTCAGGGGCCCGCAGCGCTGGGGTGGGCTGACGACCTGTCACCCTTTTCCTTCCCCGCCTCCCCTGCCCCCTTCCCAAACACCCCACCCATCCACCCGCCCACCCACGCAACACCCACCAGCCGTCACATTAACCAGCTGACCCTATCATCCCTAACATTGCTCCGCCACCAGTGCCAGCTGTCACGGACTGCGCTGCCCGCCTCGCCGCGCGGGCCCGGCCTCTGCCACCTCTTAGTGTTGTGTATTGATTCCTGACTCGCCGCTTAATAGTTTTCCCAGTCCCCCTGAATGGCTTTTGTAAGCAATGGGGTTTGTACATCTCGCCGATCAATACCTTTTATATTTACAATAAAATTGAAAGGGCTTCTCGTGGGGCCCCCAGCAGCACCCCAGCATTTGTCATCCTTCTACAAGGGAAAATGATGTCATCAACCAAATTAAAACATTTATTTCTGATTAAGAGAGTGTCCCATCTCATTAATTTCCCCCTTTCCAATACGAGGGGAATGGAATCCTATTGATTTTTGTACTTTTTACACATCTCCACTACCAGGCCAGATAATTGAGAAGTTGGCCAGAATAAATGAAGTTTCTAGGCCAGGCACGAAGCCAATACTTTTGAAATGTGAGGTGTTTTTGTAGGAGCTGACCTTTAATTTTATATCAGTGGAGGAGAAGGAGGGTGAAAAAAAATTGGATTAAGGTTTGGGGATGGATGGAGGGGTGGAGGGGTGGAGGGGTGGAGGGGTGGAGGGGTGGAGGGGTGGAGGGGTGGAGGGGTGGAGGGGAGAGGTAGGGGGTGGAGGAGGGGGAGGGTAAGGGGAGGTGGCTGGTCACGGCTCCTCAAAAACAATAAGGCTATAACCTCCAACCCACAAATGTATTGTTTCACGCCTACCTATACCGCGGACGCGACAGCCGCCATGGCAGACCTGGGCCCTTGATGAGTGACCGTTCCCCCGTGCTTATTGTTGGGGAAGAGATGGAAGACAGCAATCAATGTTTGAACTACTGGACCTTTTTAACACGGTACGCCCACCCGCCATTGATTAAGCATTATCAAGTGAACGAGATCGAATGAAGCCACGTACTGCCATGCATTTAATGAAAACACATATGTTGCATGTTTGGAATGAATACGTGTTTGATTTGTCAGATCAAACATTTAAAGCTGCTTTTTGGTCAAATTATGAAATCACATTTATGCATCATTATTCATCTGTTGGTATATAGTGGCATAAAAACTGTGTGAAATGGAATATTTCAACATTTGATTGTTTGCATCATTTAAATAGGCAGCTTTAAACCTCCTTTCTGGCCGAGTGACAGAAATTGATGTAAATATAGACCGATAGATAGCAAGATATATAGATGCTACATATATAAAAAGATAAATGATAGATAGATAGATGAAAGATGATGGATATAGATGATAGATGATAGATAGATGATAGATAGATGATATATGATATATATATATATATATATATATATATATATATATATAAAAAGATAGATGATAGATAGATAGATGGAAGATAGATCGATACGTAAATAGATAGATATATAAACAGATCGATAGATCGATAAATCAATAGATTAAAAGGCGCATAGACACAGCAAATAGAGAGATTGTAAACCTGCACCCACCACGGTGGCGTGTGTGTTTTGAGGAGCCAGGGCTCGTGGTCAGCCCTAGTTTGCACAAGGCCGGCGTGGCTGATATGGGGGTCGTGCGTGGGGTGACTGAACACCGCGCCTGGACCTCACAAACACTGACAGAGGCCCGCGCCGGGGCCTGCCGTTGACGCTGCCCCATCTCACTTCGGGGGCCGAGAGAAAATGTTGTCGGACTCAGAGAGAGCATCGTCCATCACAACCTCTGTTCTCCTGTCAGACGGCTGATTGGGGGAGAAGAGAGAGAGAGAGAAAGAAAAAGAAGCCCCTGAGTCTATCCAAAAGGTAATTGTTAGAGAGAGAGACAGAGAGAGAGAGTGCCTCGCAGACAGAGAGGCTGATGAGTTGGATGACAAGAAGGTTTCTTTGCCGTTTGCGGTCCTTTCCCCTCCCTCCACCTCATCGCCCACTCTTCCTCCCCCTCTTCACCCACCATTCCTCCCTCCCCTCCCCAACTACCCACTTTCCTCTTCTCTCTGTCTTCGATCGCGTTATGCCTACACACGCACACACACACACACACACGCGCACACACACACACACACACATGCACACACACACACACACGCGCACACACACACACACACACATGCACACACACACACACACACGCGCACACACACACACACACATGCACACACACACACACACGCGCACACACACACACACACATACACACACACACACGCACACACACACACACACACACGCACACACACACACACACACACACACACACACACACACACACACACACACACACACACACACACACACACACACCACCACCACACCACCACTTCTCTAAGCTTTCATCCATCCTTCCATCCTCCTCTGCGGACAGCTGAGCCTGATGGACCGTGGGGTGAGCAGAGGCCGTCTGCCATCAACACTGTAGCAGAACAACAGCTCGTCTGACAGCAAACTAATTCAAACGGTAGCAAAGTAGCCACTCCAGACCACTATCATCATCAGAGAGAGAGAGTCAGACATGGAAAAGAGGAAAAGAAGAGAGGAGGAGGAGATAGGAGAGGAGGGTAGAGGAGAGGAGATGGGGAGCAGAGAGGAGAGGAGGAGGGGGATGGAGAAGAGGAGAGGAGTTTGGGAGACCAACATGTTTTAAGGTGGGTATTAAGGTAAAGAAAGAGAAACTACACGAGTAAGAGACAAGGATTTATTGGTGGAGTTTAACTGTGAGCGCAGTCAGAAAGAAAGATGGGGGGGGGGGGGGGGGTTCGTGGCGAGGGAGGTAATGGTGAGCAGGTTGATTGTATTCAGTGTTTGTATACGGGCGGAGCTAATTCTGGGGATGGAGATGGGAGTAATTGTTTCTCTGTCTGGTCTTGACTGGAATGAATCCTGCAGTGCTGAAAGTTCAATGACCAATCAGAATTAGTCAGTTGTACTGTCTCCACTGAACTCAGTCATTATTGATAGACAACAGATGAATGCACTTGATAA
This sequence comes from Gadus macrocephalus, assembly GCF_031168955.1. Lineage (NCBI taxonomy): Eukaryota > Metazoa > Chordata > Actinopteri > Gadiformes > Gadidae > Gadus > Gadus macrocephalus. The sequence continues at coordinate 9,319,956 of NC_082393.1, read as the reverse complement.
TATAGGTATTGACTACACTTTATTGTTATTTTATATTATTATCATATTCATGTAACTACAATATGGAAATTATCCTTATTCTTATGAAACTCGCAGACAGATGTTTCAATCTCCTCCCCAATAGAACCAACATCCCACCGTACTTATTTCCATTTGTTTATCTGTATCAACGTACTAGCCCCCCCCCCCCCCCCCCCCCCCCCCAGTTGTGTTCAATGAACAGCTTAATTTGCGGCTGCATTTCTATGCCCGGAGTAATCTAAGGAGGGATGGGAGAAAAGGTTGGGTACATTCATCACAACATACAAGCTTAACATAAGTGAAAAATTACAGGATTGGCAATGACCTTCCAACCAATCAGGGCTGGTAATTACACTCATTCATTACAGAACGGGGCAGGGCGCGTCGGAAGGGTACGCAGATGACCCTTCAGGACAACAAAAATGTTTATAGATGAAAACAAAGAGGAAACATGCTCATGGTTCTATTATTTGGCTCTGAAAGTAATTCCTGGTCTCACACACAATATATACTGTGGTAGGGGTTTACATGATATCTAAACAGAAAATAAAAAACAATCGAAGGAATATTTATTTTCTGTATCATTTTTTTGTTAATTTTTTTATTATAGCAACAGAAGCACGAACATATTGAAATCTGTACATATTGGTCTTTGTATTTTTCTGTTGACCGCATTCATTATACATTTTCTATGTATTTGTACATAAATTAAGTTTGGAATATGCAGACTAGCAACGCTGTTGTTATTCGAGAATTGTTTTTAAAATACATATTTGGGAAACAAGCTGCTACAGATCTGAATTGGCATTCAGGTTCAAGATATATTTTATAATATAAATAATGTAAATAGTAATCAGACGAGAGTGTAGGACAAACGTTCAAGGGAGGGGGTGACTTTGATAATAAAGTATTTTTGTGAAACAGCTGAATACTGAGTTAAGGTCAGGGTTAACAGCCTTTACCAGCTGATGTAGCGTGAGACAGTAGAACGCTGAAGCTGAGGAGTCTGCAACAGCAGATGCCTGATGTGCATATAGTATTGATAGCATAGGCCAACTTAAACCAATCACATTACATTCTAGACAATCTCTTCCTCTCTACTCCCAGGTACGATAGTTTGTTGTTGTGTTTGGGCCATCTTGGCACTCCTCTGCAATCGTTTGGTCAGCCTGAACATCATGTGATCTGTTGGCTGTTTACACATCAGATGGTCTACGGACTACGAGTCCTCTCCCTCGCAGGAGCCTGTTTTCAATAACTAGACTCGGTAAAGCAATTCTCATAACATTGAGCTTGGAATTGCTTTTGGTTATTACTTGTTCACGGCGGCAGCAGACATCCCATTCTGGTAAGAGCAGACTAATTTCCCCCCAAACACACTAGTGTCACGCAACCGTACATAAGCAAAGGCTTTGCCGTGGAAGCTTCCTACATCCCATTTTCTCCAGAAGATGGAGCTCAGGCTGATTATGCAGATGGTATTACGTGTACGGCTCAGGTTGTCATTTGCTAGCGGATGATGGGCTTGTTGCTCAGTTTACCAGTGCCCATAATAACATCACCTGTGGTAGGAATACATCCCCCGCCCCTTCCAAACACACTGCTGCTGAATGACTTTCAACCCGGCCCTCATCCTGGGACAAGACAGAGAGAGAGAGAGAGAGAGAGAGAGAGAGAGAGAGAGAGAGAGAGAGAGAGAGAGAGAGAGAGAGAGAGAGAGAGAGAGTGAGAAAGAGAGAAATTTGGTCCTCTTCTTCTTCAAGCACGTTCCCCTCCTGCTGCAGGTCTTCCTAATCTACATTTGGCTGCTGCATTTTTATAGTGCTTGAACCTGATTGGTGTGTCTAAAATTACTGTAAGCAAGCATGTGTTTGAGTACCTGATGTCTGTGTGTAACAAATTGGCTCATAATTGTGGTCATTTGACAGTCAGTTCTTTGGAATTGCAAGGAAGTGTCATCCTGATATACAAATGTGTCTAATCTATGCAAGTGTGTTTAGTGTTTTGCAAATCACTGTGTGTATTGTTTTGCAAAAAGTGTGAGGCTGACATTGTGCTTAAAGAGGTGCACATCGGGGCCAAGGTTTTGCTTCTTGTGTGTAATCGTATGATAATTGTGCGATACTTTTGATTTTAGTGTTTATGCAATAGTAAAAAAAATGTAACGCATAGCTAACTTTATCATTCACCTAACTTGTTGTCAACGGACAGGTCTTTTGATAGATATCTCTCATTATTCCTTTACACCCTCACCTCACGTTGCTTAAAATCTCACAGCTTCCGGGCGCAGCAATGCCCAGAGTAGAATTTTGAACTTCTTCTACTTCTCAGTTTTCTTCTTTTTCTTCTTCTTCTCCGTCGTCGTCGTCGTCGTCGTCTTCTTCTTCTTCTTCTTCTTCTTCTTCTTCTTCTTCTTCTTCTTCTTCTTCTTCTTCTTCTTCTTCTTCTTCTTCTTCTTCTTCTGCTTCTTCTTCTTCTTACATAGTAAAATGACCATTGCTCTGTATTTAAATATTATTTGATCTAGTAATGAGATCGTTTTGTGACAGAGCATGACCAATAGGACAACTCGTGTGTGTGTGTGTGTGTGTGTGTGTGTGTGTGTGTGTGTGTGTGTGTGTGTGTGTGTGTGTGTGTGTGTGTGTGTGTGTGTGTGTGTGTGTGCGTGCGTGCGTGCGTGCGTGCGTGCGCGTGTGTGTGTGTGTGTGTGTGTGTGTGTGTGTGTGCGTGTGTGTGTTCAAGGGCCCAGTATTCCCGGGCTACCCTCTGTGTCTCTTCTCCTCATTGTATTCTGAGCTGCTACTCCCCTCTGCTCCACCCTCACCACTGGCATCCGTTGTCATTATTACCCGTCCATCCGCCCAGAAGTTACATTTTGGGAAGAAAAAAAGCATCAGGTGGGCCGGATAAGGGATAATGAGGTGATGATCGGAAGTATATTGAAAGACACTTGATAGTGAGGGAGAGGCGAGGACGATGCGGATGAGGAGGTGGTAGCGCTATAGATTCCAGACCGGGAAGACACCGGTAGAATCTTGAGTCTACAGCTCACCTCCTAATGCTTCTCACCAGGATGTTAGCTTGGCTTAGGGGGTTGGGTTGGGTTACATAAAGAGGGAAACATAAAGTGGCATTTGGATTACTATTTCTGACAATTGCTTGAACACTATAGACACATGCTTAGACCAAAGTTTTTGTTACTATACCTTAAAGACATGTAACCATACCTTAAACAAAAGCGCTGCTTTGCACTTTAGTTGCTATTCTGCAACAAACTTGCTCCTTTCTGCAACACACTTGCTCCTGCACACTACACACTATTTCAAACATAAGACACTTAGTTCAAAAATGACATCTCAGTATATTATTGTGAAAACACATCTATTCAAAATACTAAACACATTGGGTAATTGAAGATACTTAAATACACACCTCAAAATACTTACTTACAAAACTGAACACCTATCAGTCAGCTATAAAAAGGCCAAAGGGCACTTGTGCACGTCCCGGGGCAGCACGGGGGAAATATATCATTGTGTGCCGCCATAAGCCTTCGAGGGTAACTGGACCATCATGCAAAAATAGGTCCCTACAATAACCAACATATCATCAAACTTCTAGATGCACTCCATGATGCAGCTGAACAGGACAGATCAGAGCAGCCCAGGTTTGTTGTTGTCTGGGATAATGTTCATTTCAATCGGGCTGCTTTGGTCCGGAACTGGTGCACCAACCATAAACAATTTGAAGTCGTATACTCGCCATTTCTACACCCTATAGAAGGTTTTTTTCGGCTTTAGGATGTATTGTATATGACCGCCAACCACATGCCCGCATGCCTCTTCTGCAGGCAATGGAACAGGCCTGCGGAGACATTGAGGTAAGGTCAATCCATGGATGGATTTTGCACACAAGGCGAGGATCAATGAGCCCAACCACGCACAATTGCTGTGTTTTTCTGTGTTTTCAGTTGTGTATTTTTGGTGAATTTTTGTTATATTTGAGCTTAAACTGAATTTATTGAACTGGTGTTCAGTGACATTTTGACAAAGGATTGTTAGGTTTCGATAGAAGAGTTTCAATTTGAGGATGTTACAGTTTTTTTCAATTGCTTGAACACTATAGACACATGCTTAGACCAAAGCAACACAACTTAAAGTTTTTGTTTCTATACCTTAAACACATGTAACCATTCCTTAAACAAAAGCACTGCTTTGCACTTTAGTTGCAATTGTGCAACACAATTGCTCCTTTCTGCAACACACTTGCTCCTGCACACTACACACTATTTCATACATATGACACTTAATTCAAAATGACGTCTCATTGTACCATTGGGAAAACACATCTATTCAAAATCCTAAACACATTGGTTAATTGAGAATACTTAATTACACACCTTTCTTCCAAAACTGAACACCATCAGTTTCATCCATAATAAGGACATTCCGACTCGAAAACAGGTATGTCTTCAACTCTATACTTTCTACTCTACTCAGACTGTGTCTAGAGTATTTGCAGTACTGTACCATATCACATGTACTGTATTGCAGGGTGGCTAATGCTCCTTTTTGAACGAAAGTGGTCGTTTTGTGATTACCTACATTGAGATGTTTCAGTACTTTCTATGGTATATACAGTAAAGTACATAATACAGTTTTTTTCAATTGCTTGAACACGTTTTGCAAAATTTGGCTCGTTGTGTCAAAACTCAACACACAAGCAAATAAGACACAACACTGGGAAATAAACCATTCACATCTATGTCAAATTGAAACTCGGCTATCGAAACCTAACAATTCTTTGTAAAAATGGCACTCTGATGTCAAAATGAAACACACTTGCATCATATGAATACGCTTTCAGATCAGCAGCAACACACTGGTCTACTTTATATAAAACACTGCAGTCTTTCATGTTCACTGTTTTTATTCAGTTCCACAGAGGGCACGTTTTCACCACAACCAAAATAAATACTAAATACTGTACATTGCAGTACTGTACATTACAGTGCAGTAAATACAGTTTGAGCAAAAATAAATAAATAAATAAACCCTACTGTACTGTGAACACAGAAAAACATGGACTGTAACACTTACCTGTACATATTCACGTCGAAGTCCTTTGACCCTGACACTGTTTCTCTCAAATGGGACCCTGTACAATTGCTTCATGGTAATTTGGTGCTTTACCAAGATGCATCTGATAGTGGAAATGCTCACTCGCTCTATGTTATTGAATTCATCTCTATCTGCAAGTATTTGTTGCTGTAGCTGGTTGAGACGGATTGCATTGTTTGCTCGGACCAGGTCCACAATGGCAAGCTCCTGCTGTTGGGTGAACAGGCGTTGGCGTCCGACCCCAGAAGGTCTTCTAGTCATTCTATAGAAAAAAGCAATCACGAAATGTTACTGTATTGGTTTGCTTCTTTTCTTACAGTACTGTATATACTGTACTTTACTGTATATACCATAGAAAGTACTGAAACATCTCAATGTAGGTAATCACAAAACTACCACTTTCGTTCAAAAAGGAGCATTAGCCACCCTGCAATACAGTACATGTGATATGGTACAGTACTGCAAATACTCTAGATACAGTCTGAGTAGAGTAGAAAGTAGAGAGTTGAAGACATACCTGTTTTCCAGTCGGAATGTCCTTATTATGGATGAAACTGTGAAACGGCTTAGATTAGGGTGGACTCTCTGCCCAGCTTCCCTCATAGTCAGGCCATGGTTTACAGTATGACATGGTCCACCAAAGTTGCTCTTATGTCATCGGAAATAATGTTCTGTGCACGGCCTCTTCCACCACGTCCTCCTCTATGTCTCTGTCCTCCTCTTCCTCCTCTACCTCTGCCTCTTGCTCTTGCTGCATCCATGCTTGCAAGTTCTCAAAATGGCTTAACTGAGGCCTTTTTGCAGCTGGCTGAATGGTGTTCAGTTTTGGAAGAAAGTGTTTTAAGGTGTGTAAGTAAGTATTCTCAATTAACCAATGTGTTTAGGATTTTGAATAGATGTGTTTTCCCAATGGTACAATGAGACGTCATTTTTGAATTAAGTGTCTTATGTATGAAATACTGTGTAGTGTGCAGGAGCAAGTGTGTTGCAGAAAGGAGCAAGTGTGTTGCACCATTGCAACTAAAGTGCAAAGCAGCGCTTTTGTTTAAGGAATGGTTACATGTGTTTAAGGTATAGAAACAAAAACTTCAAGTTGTGTTGCTTTGGTCTAAGCATGTGTCTATAGTGTTCAAGCAATTGAAAAAAACTGTAATATACAGTACTATACAAAAGAAGCAAACCAATACAGTAACATTTCGTGGTTGCTTTTTTCTATAGAATGACTAGAAGACCTTCTGGGGGCGGACGCCGACGCCTGTTCACCCAACAGCAGAAACTTGCCATTGTGGACCTGGTCCGAGCAAACAATGCAATCCGTCTCAACCAGCTACAGCAACAAATACTTGCAGATAGAGAAGTATTCAATAACATAGAGCGAGTGAGCATTTCCACTATCAGACGCATCTTGGTAAAGCACCAAATTACCATGAAGCAATTGTACAGGATCCCATTTGAGAGAAACAGTGTCAGGGTCAAAGGACTTCGACGTGAATATGTACAGGTAAGTGTTACAGTCCTTTACATTTACAATACAGTATTGGTGTCATCCAGTTACAGCTGAATATGTGCCATTGTATCAGTACCACATAGATACATTCAGAGAGGTACCAGGTACCTGTTCGATGGGGTGGGGGTTCTGTATGTGTAGTACTGTAGTTGAGTGTTTTGAGTAATGCCATCTAAAATTTGTATTGCATGTATTTTGTTTTGTTACAGCGCATCTTGGAGATGGATTGAGCTGCACAGCCTCATGAATTTATTTACATTGATGAGGCTGGATTCAACCTCAGCAAAACAAGACGACGGGGTAATTGGCCAAAGGGCAATTGTGCAAGTCCCGGGGCAGCGCGGGGGAAATATCTCATTGTGTGCTGCCATGAGCCTTCAAAGGCTACAGCAAACAAAACTAGGTCCCTTCAATACCGAACATCTAATAACATTTCTGGATGCACTTCACGATGCAGCTGTACAGGACAGACCAGAGCAGCCCAGGTTTGTTGTTGTCTGGGATAATGTTAGTTTCCATCGGGCTGATCTGGTCCGCAACTGGTTCACCAACCATATCAATTTGAAGTCCTATACTTGCCCCCTTACACACCATTTCTAAACCCCATGGAAGAATTATTTTCGGCTTGGAGATGGTGCGTATATGACCGCCAACCTCATGCTTGCATGCCTCTTCTGCAGGCAATGGAACAGGCCTGCGGAGACATCAACATAGGGTCAATGCTTGGATGGATTCGGCACACAAGGCAATATTTTCCCCGATGCTTAGCGGAAGATAATATTGCTTGTGATGTTGATGAGATCCTATGGCCAGACCCCAACAGACGGCAGGGTCCATAAGCCCACCCATGCACAATTGCCATGTTTTTCTGTGTTCACAGTACAATAGGGTTTATTTATTTATTTATTTTTGCTCAAACTGTATTTACTGCACTGTAATGTACAGTACTGCAATGTACAGTATTTAGTATTTATTTTGGTTGTGGTGAAAACGTGCCCTCTGTGGAACTGAATAAAAACAGTGAACATGAAAGACAGCAGTGTTTTATATAAAGTAGACCAGTGTGTTGCTGCTGATCTGAAAGTGTATTCATATGATGGTGTGTTTCATTTTGACATCAGAGTGCCATTTTTACAAAGAATTGTTAGGTTTCGATAGCCGAGTTTCAATTTGACATAGATGTGAATGGTTTATTTCCCAGTGTTGTTGTCTTATTTGCTTGTGTGTTGAGTTTTGACACAATGAGCCAAATTTTGCAAAACGTGTTCAAGCAATTGAAAAAAACTGTAATGGTATATTTCTCAGTGTTGTGTCTTATTTGCTCGTGTGTTGAGTTTTGACACAATGAGCCTGTGTCAAAAGTTTTTGCAAAATGTGTTCAAGCAATTGAAAAAAAACTGTAAACGATTGAGAAAAACTGTAATTGATGCTCTCTAACTGTACGTCCACACCAGAAGCAACCAAAGCTTTGGTCGCTCATAAAGTTTCGCTGCCAATGTTTCTGTTTGCTTTGGTCGCTCAAGTCGCTCATGACGTACAATTCAAAAGTGCCTGCCGGTGTTCCCTGGGATCCACGCAAGCGAAGAGCGTCTACATTCCGATTGGCTGTCAGTGTTTTGCCGCTGAAATGCGTCATAGTAATTTGCATAAAGTTCAACAGTTTTCAACTTTTTTTGGACGCTCTGGTCGCTCAACTTTGGCCGCTGGTCGCGTTGGTCGCTTTGGTCGCTTTGGTCGCTCTTGCCCATAGAAAGTGACTGACTTCCGGCGATTTGCTAGCTCAATTCGCTTCTGGTGTGGACGTACAGTAAGAGATATTAATTTGATAGCTGTGTTTACGGTTTGGTGGAAAAAAACTGTTTTAAGAAGAATTTGTGTAGTTTTGACAAATTGCACTGATAATTAAAATGAAAAACACTACAGTAAGAAAATGTTTACACTGTCTTTCGGGGGATCTCATAATGAAAATAGTGCACAAGTACAAAAAGGCAACAAAGGAAATATTTATTTGTTACTGTAATACAGTAAAATGTTCAGCTGAACTGACTGCATAAAAAAATAAG
>NC_082393.1:9301245-9306245 GCF_031168955.1 Gadus macrocephalus | reverse complement strand
AAAATCCCCCTGTAAACATAACCACATACACCCTACATCAGACATTTATCCAGCGACAGTTGAAAGAAAGGTGCAAACACACGGTCAGTATTTAAATGATCTGAAGAGTTCTCACTGATTTCAATCTCACCCTCCCTCTCTTGCTCCTTTTGTTTTTATTTCCATGTTTGAAATTTCTAAAGCTGACCGCACGAGTCGTTCCTGAAATACACATTTGATGACAGCCAATTTCATAGGGGAAATAATGTATCCAATGTCAAAGACGAATCTTAACCAGTTCACACACCAGTGAACTGGTTAAGATTCACTCAAGACTCAAGATCATTGAGTCGAACGTGGACATGGTCAGCATAGCTGTCAGGCAATTTGTTGTTTTAAAAAAGATATGTATGCTACCTATGTGAACCTTTAGAATATTTCGTCGGGGCCCCAACCGTGGCCCCAATCGTGTCACCGGGAGGCTGCCAGGCCTTTACTACAATCATTACTGCACAAATCCATGACTCTGAAGGTGGGGAAGGGGAGGAAGAGGGGTGGCACTGTGTCCTGTCTCTCTTTCTCTGGGCTCATCCTTCCTGGGAGATTCCCAGCGAGCCGGCGGTGAGCACAGATGATAGCGGCAGGCCAAACTGTATTCCTCCCCACTGCAGTCGCCTGTCCGGGAGGTGACTCTATCAATCCGGCACCGGTCGGGAAGATTGCCTAATCTGGTCGCTACGGAGCTGTTATCATCCATCTGCTTTGTGTGTGTGTGTGTGTGTGTGTGTGTGTGTGTGTGTGTGTGTGTGTGTGTGTGTGTGTGTGTGTGTGTGTGTGTGTGTGTGTGTGTGTGTGTGTGTGTGTGTGTGTGTGTGCGTGTGTGTGTGTGTCTGAGTGTGTGTGGGAGTATGTATTAATATGTGCTTTGCGTGGGTGTATGTATGTATGTGGTGGTTATCTTGTGTGGGCGTGTGGGTGTTTATGTGTGTGTTTGGGTGTCATTGGTCTGTGCACGTCTTCATGTCTGTTCTTTTGTGTGTTTATGCATGCGTGTGGCACGTGCATGAATGCATCTGTGTGTGTGAGTGGGTGTGTGTGTGTGTGTGTGTGTGTGTGTGTGTGTGTGTGTGTGTGTGTGTGTGTGTGTGTGTGTGTGTGTGTGTGTGTGTGTGTGTGTGTGTGTGTCTGTGAACATGTGTGTGGGTGTGTGCCTGCATGGGCCTCATTGCTGAGGAGCCTAAGCACTTCTCTTCACCGTGATCACCCTCATTTGTAAACACAGTCATCCATCAGCCGGCACCGCCACGCTTTATCCAAACAGATACAGAAGGTGAGCTTTCTAATAATGTTCTCTCACCTCCAAGAGAGAGAGGTAAAGAGACAGAGGGGAAGAGAGAGGGAGAGAGAGAGAGAGAGAGAGGTAAAGCAATAATAATACAAAATAATAATCTTGTTATCCATCCATGATGTACAGCTTCCTACCTCCCTTCCGTCCTCCTTTATGTCCTTTCATTTTCTAATTTAGCTTTATTTTTTCTCACTCCCCTCTCTGTTGTTCCTGCCTTCTCTTTGTGTGTGTGCTGTCATGTCCCGTTTATCAAACACACACACGCACGCACGCACGCACGCACACACACACACACACACACACACAGACACACACACATACACACCCACACACACACACACACACACACACATACACACACACACAAGTACACACACACACACGTTACTCATCTATCTCTCTGCGGTGTTGCAGTGGAGCCGTCGGAGTCACTGATAATGGTCTCATGGATAGTGTATTAATGAAGCGGCCTAATTTGACACCTTGCCACAATGTAATGGATTGGATGCAGAGCACCACCATCAGTCTGCCACCACCAGTAAAACATGCAGTCTAAATATTGTAATTCATAACTGCGATAAGAATCTAGGGCCCGCCTCTAGCCCACAGTTGGTAACCATAATCCTAACCTGCTGATGACTTGCCGATTTAAAAAGCCCACTGTGTGTGTGTGTGTGTGTGTGTGTGTGTGTGTGTGTGTGTGTGTGTGTGTGTGTGTGTGTGTGTGTGTGTGTGTGTGTGTGTGTGTGTGTGTGTGTGTGTGTGTGTGTGTGTGTGTGTGTGTGTGTGTGTTTATGCTTGTATGTGTTTGTGTTCATATGCTTTTATGCAGAAGTGGTGTATAACCCTGCGTCAATCTATCTTTCAAGTGTGTACGGGCAGACACAATGCATTAAAATATATTTAGATATATCTATATACATCCATATATTTATTGGGACCATCAATATGTAATAACTTAACAACCACAATGCAGTAACAATAACTTCCTCATTGTGTTGGTATATTCAGCACAATAACCATTAACTCAACCACCATCAACCCCACCCCGACCAATTGCTCCGTAGATATCCTCCAACAGAGTGATCACTGTCACCACTACCGACACCATCATCATCATCATCATCATCACCCCCATCACCGCCACAGGGATCACCGCTATCATCTCTGTCCCAGCCGCCAGCATTATCAGTGTCTTATCGTCCAACCATCACTGACCCAGCAGCAGCATTAGCAGCAGGTGCTTACTCTGGGCTGCTAAGACCAGTTCCACACGAGCCCCTCCAGACGCCCAGCGTATTAGTCAAGCTCCCCCAAGAAGCTTTACTCTCTGGGATGATAAGGGCCAGGGGGGGAACCTGATATGTGTCGTCCAAAGCACACAGGCCCCATGCACACAAAGGGAGGTTCAGATACACAGATAGCATCTATGTATTTTAGACCATGGACAGACTGCACGTGGCTAGGTGTGCGGTGGAAAACAAAAGGATAAGAGAGAGGGATAAGGGGAGTGCATTAGAAAAGGTTGTGGTTAGCTTTACATTTGGCCGAGCAAACTGAGCCTTCAAGAGACAACGCTGGTTGGATTCTGCTGGGCCATTGCTTTTATTGAATTGAAACGTAAAATGCTTTCACTTATTGCATACATTAATTGTCATTAAAAAAGGCATATCTGCAAAAAAACATTTCAAGGCACCTACACACTGAATATCTTTTTACCATAGAGGTAAGCAGCTAACACATTTAACATCGTTTTCTGTTTTAATGAAATTAAAGAACAGTAGTATCTGTCTGATGTTTGCTCAAATATTCTTGTTAGTATCTTAGGGGACGTTGTAAACTAAGAAAAACATGATGAAGAATAACACAATAACGTGGTTACAACCCCAAAAACATTCAGACTAAAACAAATCCCACGCTAATGCTTTGTGAACACTATCCCAGAGACTTCATTTGCAATGTAGATGTGCTTTTCTCGCTCTCTCTCTATTTTGTTCTCTCTGTCTCTCCCTCCCTCTCTCTATTGAATTGTTTTCTTAATCGCTTCCTTTGTGCCAAGAAGTAAAGAAAACAGATTGTGTCTGAAGACCATTGAAAGTACCTCTGACCCGGTCGGGGCGGCCAAACAGCGGATCAACAAAGCCAGGGGTCAACTGCTCTGTCTCTCCATGAATGCTAGCACCAACATTTTCTTAAAGGGTAGGGACATATGGATGCCCCTCAGAGGAATGTGACATATTATTCAATAATTGTGTTCAATATTCAAATTAAGAATAAGTGTCTTCATTTTAGGATTTATATGTAAACATTAACAATATCATTAAACATACTTTCTGCCCTTATGTTATAGAAATTATTAAAGTACAAATAAATGCCCCAAATGTGAGCAGTCTAACCTCTGGGTAGCCTCAAACACAATGCCTCACACCAGAATTTGCTGCAAAGTGCCTCAGATAAACACTTATGTTGGAAGGCAAATATTAAAACAGGCACTTTAATTTAGGCATCTGAGCCAGGGCTTAGAGTGAGGCGATGGGGATCTGTAGGCCTGACCGTCCATCCTGGACTCCATGACTGCTAGTCCAAAAACCTAATTGCCTTTCAAAACTCGGCAGCCACTCTCCCGGTATTAATCTACAAGGCTACCAATCGTGTGCATAATGAAAATCTCTTTTATAAATATGTATGCAGTGGAGTCACAACATAATGGGGGCCGGGTGAAAAACAGGAGGCAGCCAGGAGGTTGAGGGATGAGGTGCAAGGGGGGGACCCTGCAGAAAACGAATGTTCCCCCAGCAGAAATTGGTTTAATTAATCGGACATTTTACATAATGATTACAGCATAATTGCGCCGACTAGCAGAGTGTCATTAAATATACCCTTGTTCCTTTACAACACCCTCCAGCTAAAGAGAATGAGTTTCATTGGAAATCACTATGCAACAGGTTCATAAATAACATTTAAGCCCATACAAGGCAAGTACTTATAAATAATAAATATTTGCCTTTTGTAATTGAAGGAAAAATGACTGCCTCTTTCCCTCCCACCCTCCCACTGCATGCTGCTCTGTCCTGCAATAGACATATAAAACATCTTCCCCCATTCCTTCTCCTTTTAGCGCTGAATAATTTATTTGTTCTCTAATAGTCAACACTGTCAGCATGGGGTGGTAAAAATATACCTGTGTCCGGATAAATAGATTATAGCCGGCTTTCAGATATTTCGTTGGATTCAGTCCCTGTATACACTGCAGTAAATCACACTGTTCCAATTACATCCCTCCATAAAACAAGCCTCATATTCAAATCAGAAGACAGACAAAGATGGGGACATGCCTGGAGGGTGTGTATGTGTGTGTGTGAGTGTGTGTGTGTGTGTGTGTGTGTGTGTGTGTGTGTGTGTGTGTGTGTGTGTGTGTGTGTGTGTGTGTGTGTGTGCGTGCGTGTGTGTGTGTGTGTGTGTGTGTGTGTGTGTGTGTGTGCGCGTGTGTGTGTGTGTGTGTGTGTGTGTGTGTGTGTGTGTGTGTGTGTGTCTGACGTGCATGTGTGGCTGTGTGTGCGTCTTGTGTGTGACGTCTGTGTGTGCATGTGCCTGTGTGTGTATGTATTTGTGTGTTTTTCTGTGTGTGTGTGTGTGTGTGTGTGTGTGTGTGTGTGTGTGTGTGTGTGTGTGT
>NC_082393.1:9296245-9298745 GCF_031168955.1 Gadus macrocephalus | reverse complement strand
AGGTTATGTCCCGCCATCTTAAAGAGCAAAAACTTGCCCCTTTTCTTTTTTACTGTATAGGCGAAAAAATAGGGGAATATGGCGGAATCGAATTATCCTTTGCCTTGAAGCCATGAACCAGATGTCCAACTGGGTTATTGAAAGCCTCATCAAATTGCAATTAATTGACCTACATGAAAAGAAAATGAGCAAACCTGATTATTTGTTCAACAGAGGAAACAACATTTTTAAACCGTACAGGAATAAGCAGCCAGTCATCCAAGTGAGTCGTCCTTTTGCCGTAGGAATCCGACTTATTTGTTTGCCGTGTGAGAGTATAATACGTTCAAGCACACTTACATCTATAAAGATGTAATGCAGCATAATTCAGCCAGCCAACCATCTCATTAATGGACACGGAAATATACCTTTCCCTGCCAGGAAGAAAGAGAGGATATTATCACTATTCATAGGATGTGAAAATTAAAGGCAGTTTGAGCTGGGAAGCCAGCAGAGCTTGACAGGACACAGGCTGCAGTTTTATGTCATGTCGTTAATCTGCAGTTTGTATTTTCTATGACCGCATTGTCTCTTTGGAAAATACACAGGCTGTTAAAACAGCCACCCACCTCAGCTTCGGCTTGTCTTATAAATGCTAATGTTTTTGTAACAGTTGCAACGCTTCTCAATGATCCACAAGCAAATTTTTTGCGCAAACGTATCTCTTTTTAATTTTACTTACTAACGTTCCCGAAAGCCATCCAATGCCGGTCCAGTCAGAGTGTAGACTTTAAGGAGGAATGAGAGAGTAAGGAAACATTGTAGATAAATGGGGAAAAGCTACCGAAGGATGCCCTCGTTGGCCAGCGATAAAGCACAGTGAGGCAAGGCGCATACCTATGGCTCACAAGCCGTTTATACTGCAACATTTAACAACTGCAAGAGGGCCCCTAACTCACTGCTTTCTGCTGCCGATGCTAAATGAATAAAGCCAAACTCTGTTTAAGGATTATGATAACGCGCAACACATGGGCTAATTAATGGCTTGGATCTCAGCTGCAAGAAAGCAGAAAACTGTGTGTGTGTGTGTGTGTGTGTGTGTGTGTGTGTGTGTGTGTGTGTGTGTGTGTGTGTGTGTGTGTGTGTGTGTGTGTGTGTGTGTGTGTGTGTGTGTGTGTGTTAGTGTGTGGGTGTGTTAATGTGTGTGTGTGTGTATGTGTGTGTGTGTGTGTGTGTGTGTGTGTGTGTGTGTGTGTGTGTGTGTGTGTGTGTGTGTGTGTGTGTGTGTGTGTGTGTGTGTGTGTGTGTGTGTGCGTGTGTGTGTGTGTGTGGAAATTCATAACCAGATTTCTTGACAACTCTCGGTTGCAGAATGTTAGTGACCCAATATTGGCAATGATGTAAGAAACCATAATTTCCTATTGTGAGGCAGATATAAGACAAGAATAAAAATATATTTTTTATAATGCTGAGATATATATTCAGTGTATGAAATATAGAACGTTAAATGCATGTATGTTGTTTCACATAGCACTGCCTTCTACTATCGGGAGTTCAAGAGGGACCAGACCTTCAGCACCCAGAAACAGCTGGGGGCTGAAGGTCGTCGGGCAGATATGTGAATGCCATTGTCGTGTTTATACAATTTTAAAGCATGATGTTAAACTAAAAAATGCTTCTCTTGTCACAGACATTTACTGAATATATTTTCTCCTGCTTCGGTTCTTGGCCCTTTAGTTTGCAAGGGCAGTAGGCGACTTATAGCTCAGTAAAGTGCACTGGCGAAAACCCCTGGAGATTCATAGACATTAGAAATGATAAAGTCTGGTGTGGGAGAAAGTGCTACTGGTGCAATAACAGCCGAAGAGGGTCACAATAAAGTTTAGTGTAATGACAAGAACAAATACCTTCAACATTTGGCCCTAGCCGGGGTTCCTGTCTGATACATCAGCGGGAGCAACTGGCCGTGACTGCCGGGGCAATTGTCCTCGCCGTGCCGCGGCTAGCGCTAACACCCTGGCTCCCGCCGTGGCAGGTGTCCATTTTATAGAGTTATTCATTTGGAAACGCCGGACATTGGGCCAGGAATATGTGGGGGAAAGGGACTAGTGGGATGGGCTGAGGCCAAGAGCCAGTTCCCGGGTGCAGGAGAGGTCTGGCTACATTATTGTTACTGCACAGCTGACGTGTCCCCGGCTTGTCGCTACGCTAATCTCTCCAGCTGCCTGGTCGCAGGGCCCGAGACACCAACTGCTGCTGCTAGCGTTTTAGCAGCCGGACGTTAGCTAACAGACAGCTAACGATAGGCAGCCTGAGAGGTGCTACAATGGCTAGCCGAGTTTGAGCCGTGCACGGGAGGCAGGGCAACATGCTGTCACTAATGGCTTCTTAAACACAGAGCAGAAGAGGAATTATGGGTCGCCAGCTGTTGGCCCATTCGCTCTGCTCTCGTGTGTCCACACACGGCTACAGCTTGATCAGCCAACTTACATCAAAACTATTATGGGTGTAATGATTTAGC
>NC_082393.1:9178745-9291245 GCF_031168955.1 Gadus macrocephalus | reverse complement strand
TCATGCATAAGGAGATTTTAAATATTTGCAATAAATAGTATTTGACCATGATACACGGATGCATGTGCATAAGTACGCATATGCACCAATGATGTGTTAAATGAAATGTGTTGAGTAATATTATTATTTTCATCTTGTAGGTAATATCATCTGTATCATTGGTACTTTTTTTTTTGGGGGGGGGGGGGGTGGGGTGGGGTGGAAGGCTCTTCAGCACAAGTCAGCCTTGGGAATCAATCCCCTTTGGTTTACAGGCCATTTCACAGCCCTTTACCTGTAACATCACTGCTGTCAGTCCCATAAATATCCCTACATATATAATGGTTGAATTAGCATAATGGCTAAAGCTAACCGGCCCTCGTCCAGCTGTGAGCACTGAAGCAAATGTCATGTTCTCTTAACTAAGGCAATGACTGGCGATTAGCGGGTCTTTAGCGCTCGCAAACATCATCAAGGTTAAAGAGAATGCCTGACAACTACCCCCCCCCCCCCCCCTCTTCTGTTTTCCCCGCCTTGTGTTAAAGATGGCCAAGGGAAACTAAATAGTTAGTGAAAAGAAGACCTGCTCAGGCCCCTGCTTCATCTGGATTCAACATGTTTGCACAGCCTCAAAAGGGGAAGGGCCATTCTCCTCACCATTGACTCTGACAGTTTGAGTGTCGAACTGGCTTGTACTGCTTAGTGATGATTATTAATTCATAGATCAAACCAAACAAAACACCTTGAAAGCGGAATTATTTGAAGGAGTCGACACATTATCAAATATTTATTGTTTGTATATTGTAACTTCATCTGTTTTGGTGTATTGATTGCCCAGCACAGAAAGCATAGAGTGGAGAAGAACTGTGTTGTAGAATATTGAAAATCAAAGGAGTGAGTCAAACATCAGAAGAAAAGCCTTTTGAAATATAAACCAAAATCAAAAAAAAAAAAAAAATGCAATAAAACGAGAGCCAGCACATCAGTCCGTAGATATAAACATAAACATGATCTGTGTGGCGCGTTTCACACTTAAGCACAGTAAGTTGTGTGTTCAGCCCTTTGCTAACCTATAAAAACCTGAAGACATTGGTGTAGGTGTTAAGTAAAGGCCTTGAAGGTATCACCACAAAAACTGCAGAGGCAAGCAAGGCCTCGCCACTGTGATTTCATGACCACACATCATCCCCTCAGAGAGAGGGAGAATATCCGGGGTTCGCTGACGCTCCGGCTGGATTGGCCAAGAACCCCCCGCTGTTCTCTTAAAAAGGTCATCAGACAATTTACAGACTAGCAGCTCTTGGAGCAGAGGAGTTGCCAGGCAGAGGGCTGCACGAGGAGTGGATGAAGAATCGGTGTGCGCATGATGGGGACATTGAAGGGTTTTCTGGGTTTAAAGGAAATTAAGATACACTTATCATATACGTCACAGCCGGATGGCCATACTAATGTTTTTAGCAGGGCTTTAAGAGATATCTGCTCGATGAAGGAGCAGATATACCATAAAGCTTTAAGTTAGATGATATATCTGCTCCTTCATCGAGCGGATATACAATACAAATTTACACGAGTTAAAGATACAATATGTAACATGGACACCATGCATTTAATCTTGGTACTGCAGTCCGAATTCACAATATCAGAGATATCAGGTTGTCTCCACCCCCTCCACCCCAGACTTGAAGCTCACGCGGGTTGCCAAGTTGAGGACACACAACGAACACGATCACAAGATGAGCCAAACCAATCATTACGTCTCAGACAAGCCAAATTATTATTTATATAACAAGCAACGACAGGTCTCAAACTGTAAATTGATTAGCTAATGGATACATTTTGCAGTTTTTATTGTTTGCAAATTGTTAACCAGATCATGTGGTATCCGTTGTGAAATCCTTGTGGGCTCAAAGCTGTATCCAAATTTCATATGCAGCTATGTATTTTAGCATGCTCTTATCATGGAGATTTTTGAGACAGGTTAAGGCTATTAGGTGTAGAATAGTACAATCCCAGTTGATCCAGGTATCAATCGAGTTGTTAGATAATCCTGTATTTATTCTTAGAAGTTTATTTATCTTTGATGACATATCATGGTCATTTTATGATTTATTACAGTAGATTTGTTAAATATTGTAGCTTTAATAGCAATGATCTCACTAACTGAACAACCAACTGCTCATTTGACTACTCATCTTTTTCATTGTATTTTTTTGATTTGATACTGCTATTCCAGCTGTATTGGAAAGTTCCTAGTAAAGTGGTGTTGATTCATGCTGAGGAAATCAAACAGGGACGTTACCATTCGTTCTGTAGCTGACTGCAGTGTATGGTCAAACACAACATCATTCTTCAGAACACCACGTTTAAAATGCTACCCTGCATCCTCTCTCACAACACTTTCTTCCCATCCTTTATCCTAACAAACCAGCGTGTCAGTACCAGGCATGCTCAGGCTACCAGCATTCCTTGCAGTAGTAAGTGTTAGCCCGTGTGATTACTACCGCCATATTGGTGTATGGATTTCTACTTTCAGCGTTTACCTTTCACATAAACAGAATTGACAGATGTAATAACAGACTATTTTTTTTTTACCATATTAATAAGTTAGTGTGATAGTAGCCTATATATACAAATGATGATTGATGACGAAGACTTTTTTTTTTTCTCTCATTGAAAAAGATTTGGTGCAATTTTCTTTTTAAAGAAATGATTATACAGTCTTTGGTATAGCATCTACACCGGGTCACAAAATGGATCTTGGGCTCATGTCTGCATCGGGAATCAGCACGTCGTCCGCCCCCCCCCCCTCTCCCCCTACCCTCCCCTCCCCACTCCCCCCTCCCAGCTCTACCGTGTTCAGTTGAGCTCCGCGACCGGCCGCATCCCTGGATGATCCGTCACCCCAGCCAGCCAGTATTGATTGGGGCTCCCGGGGGCTCACAGAGGAGGGAGGTGACTGATTGTGTTTTACAGGGAAGATTATCACTCGACGGGGAGCGGGCAAACGGGAGGGCCGACAGGTTTTCCTGGCGAAGGAAATGGAGAGGACCACCCAGCGCCGGGGAGAGTCTATGAGTCTACGACTTGACTCAGTGAAGCGCTTCGTCCAATTTGAAAACCAAATTGTGGGGCTAAGAACAAAAGGGGGATAAAAAGGAGACCAAAGAGATATGGTTAGAGGTTATCCAGAGATTTTTCACTCTTGAGTGCTGACCGGTCCATGCGATGCAACCACTCTTTATTCTCAATCATTGCATTCTTTCTAAATTCATGATAAATCTCTGAAGACGAATTGTCTTGTTCAGCATGTGCTTGAACGTTTTTTTCTCTCCAATCCACAAACATGCAGAGAGGCCCGCTTTGCTCCCTGTGGCATCTGTTTCATTCCATCCACCCTGCTTTCACTTTATTTTTATTACCGCAGAATATATATAGGCTAGTCGGAGATGACTTTGTCAAAGGCTAGGAGACCACAGAGCTAGGTGATGCCATGCATTTTAAACCAGCCACAGATGGATAAATCTGTCTCTCACAGGAATTCAAATAATTTTTACAGTTTCATCTTAGTCTATTTGTTAGCAGGGAGAAGATTTATGCCATGGGCCCTGGCAACGTTTTTTTTTATCTATTCTGCCTGTAGATTAAATGTGGATCAGGGACAGAGACACTCCCCATGAATGCTATAATCCTCAATTGAAGAGGATCCTGTCCCCTAAAAAATAGCCTCTAGACAACATTCAATGAACGCTCCCTCCTCTTATTCTTTTACCCTTGCTGTTTCTCCCTCTGTGATTTCCCTTTCTTGTCTCTCCACTCCCGCTCTATTCTTTCCCTTGTCTCCTCTCTCTTTCTTTTTCTTCCTCCTTCCCCCTTCAGCTGCCAATCTCTCCTTAGCGTTTTACCAAAGCTGATGCCCCCCACCCTCCATCCACGCTGTCTTGTAATCAGGCGTGAGCATCAGGAATCTAATAGACTCACAGGAGCTTCCCGATCAGCCAGGTGCATTCTGGGGCTGCTGCTGCCGCCGCCTAACAAGGTATTAAACCTTTTTCTACCATACTGCTGCCGGAGCTTTAATTGATTGATGCTAAAATTTTGGAAAATAAATCCTGGTGCGCCTAGCGCGCACCGCCTCCCCGGTGGAAGGGCCCTTAGCCAGGGGCCCTCAGCAAGGGGGCCCCTGGATTGGAAGTGGCAGCTCACATTTCCAGCATCAGCCAACCCTGTCAATGTCAGCTCATTCAGGGGCATGGGCAGGGGCTGTGTGTGTGTGTGTGTGTGTGTGTGTGTGTGTGTGTGTGTGTGTGTGTGTGAGCATTTGTACGTGTTACTGGATCCATATGTGTTTTTTTGTGGGTGTTTCTCTGTATGCATGCATGTGTGAATGTATGAATGTGTGTGTATGAACGTGGCACACACAGCGTGTGCACGTGGTTGAAAGAGGCATGTACTGTGGATCAATAAAACACTTAATGAACAATTAGGAGAGCAGCTGTAGGCCTGTCAGGACCCCATCTCTACCCTGATACCTGCTCAAAGAGAGACAGAGAGACAGAGAGCAACATAGAGAGAGAGAAAGAGAGAGAGAGCAAAAGAGGGAGAGAGAGAGAAGGAGAGAGATAGAGAGAGAGAGAGAGAGAGAGAGAGAGAGAGAGAGAGAGAGAGAGAGAGAGAGAGAGAGAGAGAGATAGTGAGATGGAGAAAGAGAGAGAGAGAAATAGTGAGAGAAAGAGAGCAACCGAGACAGAGAGAGATAGAGAGAGAGAAAGCGAGAGAGAGAGAAATCGAGAGAGAGAGAGAGAGAGAGAGAGAGAAATCGAGAGAGAGAGAGAGAGAGAGAGAGAGAGAGAGAGAGAGAGAGAGAGAGAGAGAGAGAGAGAGAGAGAGAGAGAGATCGAGAGAGAGAGAGAGAGAGAGAGAGAGAGAGAGAGAGAGAGAGAGAGAGAGAGAGAGAGAGAGAGAGAGAGAGAGAGAGGAGAGAGAGAGAGAGAGAGAGAGAGAGAGAAAGCCATCTTGCCTAAGAACAATATCCCAGCACCCCCACAACTGAACTTCCTCTTGCCCCCTAACTCTATCCATTCACCCCCTTCCGCCCCTCTCCTTCCTGGGGCTCCTAGCAACAGTGACAGCCAGGCCCTATTTGACTAACCAGGCGTCCGTCTGCCTCCATCCCTCGCCTCCCATTAATAGCAGAGGCCAGTAAAGATATGGAAATGGAAAAAGACATCCGTCAGACGCGCGCCAAGGGAGGGGGATCGATAAATTTGACAATCCATGGCATTTAATTAAAATGGCCGCCCCAAGCTAGGCAGTTTGTTTTTCTGTGCGGGAGCTTGCCCGGCGTTTATTGCTCAAATGAATACGTAAGTGTATTCATAAGCACTCGGCACATTAAATCCACCTTAGTCTTTTGGATGGGACGGGCAACATTAGGGGGAGGGGATACGGGGGGCAAGGAAGGGGGGGAGGGAGGGGGGTTACAGGGGGTCGGCCCAAGCCTTCTAACTTTTTACACTGAGCGAGCACCGTAGACAGGTGAAATTAATATCTCCAGTTCACTCCCCCTCTCTCCCCCTTCCCCACTCAAACACTGACTTTTTAACATAATTTTGACGCATAAAGAGATATCCACACTGACAAATGAATGTCGAGAGGAGGGCGGGCACCGACAGGCGGTCTGATTTGCCTGTCCGTGACAGCAGCCGACCTTACGTGCCAATCAGGGGGAAAAAATTGTCAACAGCAAACGTATATCCTGACAGCCGCCCGCAGAATGGATAGCTTCAACCTTCGTGTAGCCGGGTGTTGGGCCTGCTGCTGGGTTGGCTGACTGACTGACTGGTGTATTATGGGTAACTAGACGAAGGCGGGCGCGAGGGGGAGGGAGCATGGAGTTTGCTAATTGACCTTGCGCAGCCTCTCCGTCGTTCTTTATTAAAACTTCATTTAAAGAAGAACAACGACGGGAAGGGCTGCCGCCGCCACCGCCGCCGCTCCCCTCGCCGAGCGTAATGGATTAGAATCCATTATACATTCTACACAAGAAGGAGGGAGAGAGAGACCTGCTTAAAACTATATTTTTAGTACTGAAAATTAATGCGTTCACACAAGCCACTGAATCATTTTAAATGTTCTTTTTTAGTATATTAGGTATATGTGTTGAGAAGACCTATATTTCAACAAGAAGCCGTGAGGCCCTGCCGAGAGTAATGGCGTGTTAATTTATTCATGATTTTTTAGCTATGCCGTAGCCATGTTGTTTCTCATGGGTTCCTCATGTTGGGGGGGGGGGGGGGGGGGGCTTTATTAATCGTGCACTGGAGCCACGCGTCTGTCGTTTGTGGTGTGCTGTCGCTTCACCTTGATACAGTCTAACCGCTTTTAGTGTGTCGCAACTGGGACGCAACAGACCTAATGAACTCTGTTTATGGAAACTCTCATCTGCTCATCGACTCTCACTGTTGGAATAAGTGTTTCCGTATCATATGGATTGCGGTTGAACCCCGCCCCCTCCTCCCAATTCATTTGTAACTCAATCTGATGTGTTAGATTTAAGGTTGTGCAAAAGACATTGACTGGTTACCACAAACACCTCCAGGCTAGGCAAGTATTTACATAGAGTTGGAGTAAATCCAGAAAGAGTAATAGACTCGAACGGATAAAAAAAAAAAACATCACACATGACCCGAAAATTCCATTGAGTGAAACTGTCAACAAGAAAAATGGCATGCGGTCTTAGGGTATTACTTTCAAAAGGGAAAGTTCATGTACTTTCTTAAACTGGAATTTTAAATTTCTGAAATGGCTGGATAAAAGCAAATAGGAAATAATTATATTAATTACATCCAATTATATTTATATTGGCCTCTCTTGCTCCAACACACACACACACACACACACACACACACACACACACACACACACAAGCACACACAGACACAGACACAAACATACACACACAAACACACACACATTTGCACAGCTTTAATATTTGCCTTGGACCACTCATTGTCCATTTAGAGTTTGGAAAAACTGAATGATGAGCATGCGTATAATTTTTACAATTCAAATTTCTTGGGTATTAAAAGGTAAGATTGCACATCAGGTTGACTGTGAGCACAGGTGCTGATTAAGTTGATTCACTGAAGCAATTACGGCCAGATCCCCTTTAATTACTATGGCTTTTATTGTGACTGCATGATAATGGAGAATAGGGCCTGAAGGAGGTTTAGATGGAGATGGGCCTGAAGGAGGTTTAGATGGAGATGGGCTTGAACAGGATCACACACACACACACACACACACACACACACACACACACACACACACACACACACACACACACACACACACACACACACACACACACACACACACACACACAGAGGAAAGAAAGGAAAAGTAAAAAAACATCTACTCATTCTTTCTTTTGTCTCAGTCCAAAGAAAAAGGACACACACACGCGTTCACAGAGGAGGTGGAACTGCTGAATGTCCAACACAACGGACACTCCGAGCTTTCCGAGACTGAAGCTGGCTCCTATAAGACATGCCGACACGCAAAGCCTGCAGGATTGTATATATATGGATGGGGCCTCTGAACCAGGCCAGTGGAGGCAAAGATTTGGATAATTTCACTAGAGCTTCCTGTGACACACCTGCCCACACCTACCAACATGTGCACACAATTTATCCTACCCGACACACACGCACGCACGCACGCACGCACGCACGCACGCACGCACGCACGCACGCACACACACAGCTTGACAGACACTTGACACGTACACCACCCCCACCCCGCCCGGACTGCGCGGGACGTGCATGGAGAGTGGAGCAGACAGCTACACAACAGGCAATATCCCCGCCCTTCAGGCGCTGGTGCGGCGCCCGCCGGACGTGTCCGCCTAGACGGAGCCGATGGAGCTGATGGAGGGCCGGCCACGCCTCAGAGGAGAGCGCAATGAGGAGCCTCTCCGTGTTCCTCCGCATTGCCCCGGAGATGCGTGGAAAACGCTAGAGTTACCCCCCCCTCCCACCTTCCCTCCCTCTCCACCCTCCCTACAAATACACATACACACACACACACAAACACACACAAACACACAGACACACACAGATGCACGCTTCAAAAGGCTCGGGGGGCGCTGAAGATTTCCCTGTCACCGGGAAATGGAAATCGAAAGCGGCGCACACATCCGTTATCTAAATGTTAACTCCGGTGCCCTCCCGGTTGTCAACAGTGACACCAGGTACAGCCAATAGCAGGCGAGCAGCTTTGCTTTGGGCTGCTGCCATGGTACACCAGCTCTGTGGTGATGAGAGGGGTAAAGGGGGAGGGGGGGGGATGGAGAGGGGCACACTGACACGGAAACAAGCCGGTCTCTACAGAAGTAGTTCCACACAGGCGAAGCTGGTAGGACTACTGGGAATGTCGGGGCCTTGCTTCAGTGATGGTCTGCTCCATGTGGTTTCCAACACGCGGTCACATGTTGCTGAAAGTTGAAGGGCCGTCAGAACTGTCACTTATTCCACAGATGAGTGAATGAGAATAGTAATTAAGTTATGGGGAAAGGCCTGCATGTGTGTGGTAACTGTACCAACCCACAGTCTCTGTGCTTCTACACTCTAGCCTCGTGTAATGCAACCCGTTGCAGCAGGGGGCCCATGTCCTCAGAATGAGCACAAAGACACAGAGCTAAAGACACAGAGCGAGAGACACAGACAAAGAGATAGAGACATGGAAAGGGTAGGAAACTAGTGGAAGGACAAGGTGTAGACAAGAGACCGGAGAAGCTGAATGCGGTGTCCGTGCACATATTTACGTTCCGGGGGGCCGAGGTGCAAGAGGCCGGATATATTTAGCCACTGTAGACTCTTAAGCCCCAGGATGGGTTTTCAAAGTGAGGTACCTGTTTGAAGATGCATAGCATTTCACCAACCCTGCCCGTCCCTCTGTCTCGCCCAAGGGGATACATCCAGCACCCTCTGAACCATGGTGTGAAGGAGAAGGAGTAGGAGAGGAGGCACAACCAGAGCTGGTTAATCCCCTGGACATAGCCACATGAAGTATTTTAGACCTATATGATTAGACTACATTCCTTCCTACATATAGACTACATATTAATACAGGAATAAAGGATAAACCAGGGAAGTAACTTTTTAAATGGGAGACATAGATTTGTATGTACATGGATTTACACGCAAGCACACACACACACACACACACACACACACACACACACACACACACACACAAAAACGTGTTTGTCTCACACTTTCCTCCCCAGTGCCTTTCTCTTTCTGTTAGGTTTAATTCCACTGATGTTCCCTCTGTCATCGATCATGATCTGGTGTCGGCTGGAGCGCAGCCCGTTAAAGTAGTAGACTGGCTACTAAAGAATCCTCTGGCTGAACAACACTTTCTACCTTTGATAACTCCGGTTGCTTGATCTCGCGTTGTTAACGAGCGTGTGCGTTTTAAAGGCCATTGTGATAAGGTAGAGTAATTGCTCTGCAAAATGTCAGTTTTTCTGTTTTGTTACCAGCTTCACTTTGAAAGACTATTCTTGCTTTCATAATGTACGTTTTTTTTTAACTTAGAGTTATAACCAATCTCAAGTCCTTTTTATTCCAGAATGATCTTGAAATTCTCATACATGCCTTTATTACTTTCAGACTTGATTACTGCAATATTATATCCAATCCAAACTGTATCCATTTACTGCTCTGACTCAATCCAACATTCACAAATTACAGATGGTTCAGAATGCAGCAGCCAGATGCTTACTGGTACCAAAAAGAGAGAGCACAACACACAAGTCCTGGGTCAAGTCCTGTTAAATTCAGAATTTATTTCAAGACTTTACTTTTTGTTTTTAAAGCTCTAAATGTAAATATCCCCCCCCCCCCCCCTATATTGCAGAAATGCTTTGCCCACACTCCAACACCAGGTGGACCCGGTCGTCTTCACAACCGCTCTTATCAGTCCCCCGTACACGTCTCAAAACAAAAGGCGACCGGGCATTCTGTTATTGGCCCTCAGTTATGGAATCCCCTTCCACCCCATATTAAGTCCTCTACCAACATATGCAGTTTAAAGTCTAATTTAAAAACCTACCTTTCTCTGTTGCTTTTAACAACCCCCTCCTTTCCCCATTTTTCTTTTAATCTTTGTTTGAAGTCATACTTTTTCTTTTTAACTTTATTTTCCCTGCTCTTCTCTATTTTGCCATGTAAAGCGCTTTGAGTCAACTCCTGTTGTATTTAAATGTGCTATATAAATAAAAGTGACTTGACTTGATAATGTCAGATAGCTTTTTGTTTTTCTGCGTTATCGCCCATTTTGAACAAAGGTGACCAATATTTATTTCATAATACAGTTTAAGGTTTTCTGTTTAGGACTTTATTAATATTGTAGTTTCAAGAGATTACATGTAAAGCTCAGAATGTATTAAAATACAGTTTTACATTACATGCATCATGTTAAATTTTGTGAATGAATCAGATTTGATGAAGTACAAATCCAGAAATGTGCATCCACTTCCATCACTCATTTCTTTTCAATGTCATTTCCTGATTGTTTTAATGTCAAAAGTAGCTGCCATTGATCGAATACTCTACTACTTATTCACCATGACACGTTAAAGTATCAGGGCGCCATGCATTAGTGTCTTCATTTGAATTGAATAGCAAATAAAAACCTTTATTAAGTGTCAGTGTTACGACCCCCCCCGCGACTCCATTTCAACTCTACAACAGAGGCCGACTCTTATGGATTCCATTCAGAGGAATTTGCTTGGCTGCAGATTAGATTTTTAGGAATCCGCAAATGTCAATGACACTATTGACAGCTGTGTTCAACAGGCCATGTTTTGTCCTTATTGTACCCAATGGGAAGGATGGGCATGTGCTACAAAGCCGTCGTACACGAGTGACTCATTATTCAAATATTCATACATCCCTGTTAATACACAGCCCACACAGCAGACCCTTACAGTGGCCTGTGCCCCCCAGCCCAAATGCCCTTTTATATCCCCCAACAGAGAGAAAAAAAAAAGATACCCCCCCCCCCCCCACCATCACTCTTTCCGCTGACTTCCAACATTCTCTCTCTGAGGACCTGAAGGGTGCCAGTCTGTTACCGTGGGAAACTGAGTTCCCGCCAGTTGTGTAGTCCTTCTAAAAACAACCAGGGATGAGAGCAGAGGACCTAAATGAGGCCTTTATGTATCTCCCCCCCCCAGTGCTATGAAGGAAAAGGGGACAGATGAGGGATTCTTCTTCTGTCCATCCATCCAGTCATCTCTCCCTGACCTCTTGGCACAGAATTTGTAATGTAGAGGAAAACAGACTGTGTGTGTGTGTGTGTGTGTGTGTGTGTGTGTGTGTGTGTGTGTGTGTGTGTGTGGGGCACTGCACACAAGGATATTTTCTTTTCCTTCATAGGCGAACGCCACCGCCACCGGTGTCAGTGGGTCACATAGTATCTGCTCCCTGGTTAATGGGCTGGAGAGACGGGCACCACGTCCGATTAGTTTTAATCTGCTGCTTTGGACCAGATGTGAAATGGAAGAGGTCCCAATGCATTTCAACACACCAGCAACGTTTGCACTCAGGATTGGAAATGAGAGAAACTATGTGTCTATTTATTGTATTTCTTTCCTGCGATGGAAAAGGATGCATGGACCAATTATATAGAAAGGCAATGGTTTTTATCTTATTGAGTTTTTCTGCACAACAGTTTAAAAAGCAATTTCAAGTGCTTAAATTAATCGAGTGTGCATTAAGTATTGCGTCCACATTTAGTATTGTGTCTACATTTGGTATTGCAGTTGCAAATTTACAGCAGAAGATTCAATTAATCTTAAATATTCAAAATCTTAAAGATTTTATTACATTTTTTAAATAACTGGACTAAGTGTTATATATATGTTTTTCTTTTGATATTTTACATTAGTAGCCATAACCTTTCAAACCAAGAAAGTACCCAAAAACAACAACCTTTTTCTCTCCATTGACAGTTGTTTATCAATGTGATTTTACAGTTACAGATATTGTATTGGTTCATATAGGTGTGGAGATGGATATTATTGTCCAGTTGATTGTTAATTGTACGTGTTAGGCATGACCTAAGAATTAAGGTTTACCAAAAGCGGCATCCGAAAAAGGAACATTTTGAAAATATCAGACATAGATACTATTCAAAAGTGACAAGTGAAAGTGTTTTTATGTCTACAGGCGTCTAGGAGTTGACAATATTGAACACCGTTTGCCAATCAGGAATGGGAAATAAATATGCTTGCAAACTATTCTGAACACCTATGCATAACCTGAGTCTCCCATAGATTTTAACAACTCCCTCCATCTCAAAGACGCATCGTTTTAAACACTGTGCATTGGAAGGCCGACAGTTTGGCAAAGTCCCCTGACCTCTGGGGATCAGAGTGAATGGAGTCTGAAGGTCCACGTGGACCCCTCAGAGCAGGACAAAGTCACCCATGCTGGTGGTTGCCCTGCAAGGGTCTCGGATAAACGGCCACTCCCTCTTCTCGGGTGTCAGGCTGCTAGACAGGTCGTAGTCCCGGCCGTGACCCGCCAACAAGGTGAACGCCGGGTACTTGTCCCGCGCAGACGGCCGCAGCAACTGCAATCAGAAGCGGAAATAGTTGTAGCCGGAAAGCGAAAATGTTTCCCTCCACCACCTAGGGAAACTTACCTCTCCACTGCCCCTATGCCTTTCAGTGCACAAGCAGGAAAATTGACTTTTACCACAACAAAATGGAAACTTTACAATGGATTAAAGCATTCAGTGATCAAGGAGACATTCCCCTTTTCATCCTGGCCTCGGAGCCAGTGAACTGGCCAGACGTGATGACAATACATGGCTAAAGGCTGCCACCTGCTGGTTCGTCTTGAGAACTACAGCCTGGTCCCACCTGCGTGGAGATCTGATGAAGAGTCCCACTTTATTGTGTCATTGTCATTTTCTTCATCCTCAGTCCATAGTTGAACATTATTTTGACAAAATGACGACATAGTGAGTGGAACAGCATGTGTGTCTTTTTGTCCTCTCCCTCACCTTGGAAAGCTCTTGGCTGATTCGGTCATAGTCCTGGACTGTCCTAGAATAGAACCCTATGGTGCAACTCGGGTCCATGTTCGCAAACGGCATCTTCTTTGGCGACGGGCAGTGATAAGACTGTCCAAAAATCAATGAAAAATCACCTCAATATATTCATCACATATACATGCAGTGGGGAAACCTGACGGGTCACTGGCTTGTCGGATACACTGTTGTATTGTCATTATTTATCGTATATGGATGTTTCCACTTGTCCGGCATGAGTCAAAAAAGCTAAATCCTATTCTCTGAGCCATTATAATATCCATAAATGTACCCTACTAGGCACGTTGTCAAATTGCATCATTCAACTGAAGCCCCATCGTACCTGTGGTGGAGACGGCGGTTTAATGTGCGGCCCCTAAAATATTCAGGATCCCTCTGCCGCTGATCTCTGATTCACCATATTTCTCTTAAGCGACGGCTACATGCGCTGGAGCAGCGGCAAATAAATCAGCCGCCTGGCACTCGGTAATTGAGTGGAGGGCCGCTTTAAGATTCATACCCTTAAGTACTAACAGAAACTATTAAATTCACATTACTGCCGCGCCTACCCCGCGTGCCCGCTCCCCAAGTCAGCTCGTCTGTGTAATTTCACATTACCTGCAGAGGAAAGGTGCTCTTGCTGACATCCACAAAAGACTGACAGTAATGAGGGTCCATGTAAATCAAGCTGTCGTCTGCAAGGACAAAACAAAAGACAAGTTATTCAAAAACATTGGATGATTAGAAAAAAAATACATAAAAAACACTTTATTTTGCAATTTCTATGCAGAGCAGCTCAAAGTCACCCATTCCGCCAACTGTTAAGATTCTTCCGCGTCAAATTTGCCTCCCGGAAGGTTGTTGCTTTTTACTACCCACCAGGGTGGATTCAATTCTGCATAATCGCATGCGTTTGTACAAGCTCATCCTTCACGTCGGCAGAAAAAAAAGCAAATAAGTGAAAAGACAAGAGAGGAAAAAGAAGAGGCGGTCTTTACATTTTTGTGTGAGGGAATTACTTTTGCAAACACGCAATTATACCGCCGTTCCATTTGCATATGATGAATGTGGGCCGGAGCGGCACGGTGGCAGGCAGAATGTATCGCTTGTCATTTAGACATCACGCCGCTCCGTGTTTCAAATTGGTAAAATGTAAATGGTGTAAATATTGACTGCCAAGATGTACAACTGGAGGTTTCTCCAGGCTGCTGAAGGTGATGAAGAGTGGTTCTCTTTGGATTCCATACTCCGCCCTTACTCACTTCTCCCTCACAATAACCTCATCCACTCACTCCTCTCTGCCTCCACCACCACCACCACCACCACTGGGGCCCGATGAAATGTATGCGCACCTCCTATGGAAATCAATTACAGCCTTATAACTTGGGAGGTTTTTACTAGTGATGAATGAGGAGGCTCGGGAGGGGTCGTTGAAAATAGAGTGAGGCGGCACCACCCACACCCACACTTCTCAATCCGCTTTCCCCATGCAAACAGGAATGCATTAACTTAACTTCTCTCTTTACACAAGGAAGGTAACAGGGTATATTATGCAAAATAATATTCTATTCCTACCAATCCAATCTCTCACACACACACACACACACACACACACACTCACAAAACACTAACCTTGAAATCCCACTAAATAGCGAGCCTGTTCGTGCTTCCCCCCAAGGACACCGATACAGAACTCCAAACTCAGAACGCTCTGTGAGCCGCACAACAGAAACACAAACACATGGACGGATGGGAAAGGGAGACACATCAGACAAGATAGAAACACAACATAGACCATACAGTTTGTTTCTAAAGTTATTCTCTTAGGTACTACAATATGATCCATTCTAACTATTTTAGTCAGGGTTAG
Organism: Gadus macrocephalus; assembly: GCF_031168955.1. Classification (NCBI taxonomy): domain Eukaryota; kingdom Metazoa; phylum Chordata; class Actinopteri; order Gadiformes; family Gadidae; genus Gadus; species Gadus macrocephalus. The sequence goes on along the minus strand of NC_082393.1, from coordinate 9,276,289 downwards.
AGCTGATGTTGTCTCACCTTGACGAAGTTGAAGTACTCTGGGTTGGTCTTATCCTCACCCAACCGAACTGGGACAAGGATAATGACAGCCCGGCTATCCAATGGGATGGAGGCTGGGCCTTGGGTGTCCAATGGGATGGAGGTTGGGCCTTGGCTGTCGAGTGGGGAAGGATTGCCTGAACTCTGAGCAAAGGACTTTGACCTGTGGATGTCAATGACATCTGCATTGTACACTGAGGAGGGTCAAAGAGAACAATTACAATCCAATTAAAGTAAGAAGAAAACAATGTTCTAATAAAGTCCCACAGAGATGAGGTGTAGAACAATAGCGTGGCATTTTCAAAGCCATTATCAGTACCTGTGCAGTCGTGTGAGACGTAAGCAGTTATGCTGGCCAATCCAGGCTCTGTTGCCTGCTCTACAGCTCTTCTACATGGATTATAATGGAGTACACGCGAGTACACGAAGAAGAGAAGAAATGTGAATGAGGGAGAAAGAAAGAAACAGAGAAGGATTGACATTAAAGAGAGCGAAAAACAAAATGCTTGTCATTATACTTTCTTGAATCAATTGAATGATTGCTGATATACATCTGTCTTGTATTTGAGGGTTCAACAAATGAGAATTTATAATATAATCATCGGTATACCATAAATACATTTATGTTCATTTAAAGTAGTTTTACGTTTAATTTGTTTTATCATCTCTCTCCGTTTTCTTCATAATATGGGGATTTCTGTAATTTTATTGTAGTGATATTGTTTCTGAAACTGTGTGTGCGGTGTGTCTTCGTATTGAAACTATGGTCTCAATCAGAGTGGACACTGTACTCTCAGTGTACTCTCTCTGTGTCATTACCGTACAATGTCAGACTTACTTCAAGATATGTGCCACCACGGCTGGCCCGTACCAGTCCCCAGCCTGCTTGCCCAGCTCCAGGCCTAAGCGGACCAGGCTGTGGAGGCCCAGCTGGGCCCCGGGGCTGTCTCCAAACCAGGACACCAACGTGCGGTGGTACAGCTCCCTCAGGTGGCCGTCGGCTTCCTCTGCAGCCCCCTGGCTCTGGGAGCCGCCCTGGGCCTGGAGCCGGGGCCCAGGAAGGGACCCGGGTCTTTTGGGGTCTTGGTAGCCAGGCAGAGAGGACTCAAGTGTGGCTACCAGGCGCTGGGCTGCCCTGGCGGTCCGTGTCCCTGTGTCCAAGGACTCCAAGTTCAGGGCCTCTGACCATGTCCAGTCTGAAGGGAGGCAGGATAGTGCTAAGCCTTTTCTGATGCAAATATTCCCCAAACTAAATATCTATTTTATCTAGTTAAATTATATAATATAAGATCTAACTATTAGATGCATATTATTAGCTTATCCTAAAGCTATTCTCATCGATGTCTACAACCTATGTAAACATCGTTTGCATTTCAGGCGTCCACACGAATCCTAACACGAAACCGCACAGATCCGGATAGATTTGAAACCACCTCCGAGTGTGGTCAGAAATGTGTGGTTTCGGGCACCGGATTCGCCGGCTCCATCTGGACGGTCAACCGAAACGCACAAGACTGATGCGGTTTCACCAAGAAATCGTCTCCGTGTGGACGGGGCCTAAGTCAGCATGAAGACTTCGACTTCATGGTGTGCAAGGATTATTAGACCATTACGAATCATCACCCATGGAAGTGCATGAAATCGTATCGCTTGACTAGATGGCTGTTGAGCGCGTCTTTAACTCATCGAGTGCACCGAGCAACACAGTCCTCCTCTCACCAAGGCTCCTTTCTCAAGCTTTTTCACAGTTTGAGAAATTAAAGTTTTCACGTTTAATCACCTGCCGGTAACCGAAGCGATCCGCCGCAACGGGTAGGCCTACATGGGCACATTTTCTTTTTTAATCAGGAGCTAATTCAATTATAAGCCTGGATATGTATCACTATATCACTTTTACGTCGGCATGCCCACACAAACAGGGTGGGAGCCCAAGGAGAAGAGAAGGGGAGTGTCTTCAGCTATAAACACAAAGACTGAGAGGAAGAGACTGGGACACTCACATAATGACCTTGCTCCAAAGAGAATGACAGATAAATTGATCAATAAATGTCCCCCAAGTGGCCATTAGTCATTTTATAGAGAAAGAGTTCATTAATGACATATTTCCCAGTTGGAAGTTTTAAATATTGTTTTCTCAATGACTGCATTAAACTTGCAGGGGTCTGCTCCAACCCATCACAGGCTGCATTGAGTAATGCCCCAGAGGATAGTTCTCGGAGATACAGAGACAACTTTCCTTGCTATCAAAGTCATTACATCACACAAAGTCGCCCTTTCCTTCTAGATTTAGAGATGGGACTAGTATGCTTTAGTAATAATAGAGTATACTATGACCAATAAAAGCATATGCTTAAGTTAAATTTAAATTATCTCCGTTAGTACATTGACATGGGCAGTACATTTACACAAACACATGTAAACACCCATGTTCGATCAAGTGGTTTAAATGCATTCATGGAGTATAATGTGATAAGGACACACTTGTGCTTCAGAGAGATAAGGCCAAATTTAAAGAATTTAGTAAATTAAAAAGTTAAGAACATTTCAATGAAAGCCATACGTTTGGGAGAAGTGCGACCATTCCCTCAATAGAGACCCATACATTACCCACAATGCATTTCTGTATTATGTTGTTAAAGAGAGGTAGCCAACAACTATTGGATTGTGTTTGTTTGTTCATGGTGTGTCACTCACCTCTGCCCAGGAAGTGCAGGATGAGGGCCTGAGCCAGCATCATCTGTCCAGTCCTCAGCATGCAGCCCCAGCCACAGTCAGAGGTCAGGGTGGAGCCGGGTAAGGGTGGGAACTCCTCCCTATAGGTCAGCCACACACGTGAAGCAAAGTCCCTGCGGAACGACTCAGCGTTCCCCCGGTGCGGGACTTCATTCCAGGCCTCACGGCCAGCTTCAGCCAGAGTGTCCTCATCCTCTGTACACAAAACAGGGAAGGACACATTTGTGGTTCTTGAAATTCTAATAACCTTGTTTTAAATTTGAAAACAATTAGGAGTTTTTCCAATATTAGTAACATTTCCAATACCAATCATTTTCCTTATGAAGAGCCTTCAGCATCTTTGTTAACGTTTTAATTTCCAGTCTAGATGCCAGTCCAAATACATAAGTCAATGACCTTCACAGCAATACTATATCTTTAAATATGCATAAAGGACAGCCACAAAACCAGAAAAATGAGGAGTAGGATTAAATAGCAATTTCATAGTTGCATGAGGATGCAAAAACATGCAAAGCATTCAATATATTTAATATATTCAAAGACTCTGCAAAGTGCTGACCTGATTGAGACAAACACAGTAATGCGTATTTGTGTGTGCGTGTGTGTGTACCTTCAGCCTTGAAATGGTAACACTTTCCCAACAGGAACACTGGAGAATTCCTACTGAATGAGGTCTTAGACTTCAGCGCCCAACCTACAACGTGTGAAGTTATTTCAGTAGATTAACTATAACAACTGCGAATCTAATTTAAAGACCTGACTCGATTGAAAACAGCTATCTCGATCAGTCTATAATCGACACAATTGAACAGGGTCATATTCTATCTTGGGGCCAAGATAGAATATGGGCCATATTCACTGAATACATACGAGACTACCTCGATGATGTATCCATCGATATTTTACTAGTGCTTGACACCATGTGAATGTAAATTAATGAAGACGTTGCGAATAGACAACTATTAAGACATACTGCTGATGCTGATAGGCAGTATACAGATCACTTACTGTACTTCACATTGTGCCATGCCGACCTGAACTTTGTCTTAAGTTTTTCCACATCCTCGTCTCCTTTATTTTCCATTTCACCACTTAGAAACATAATCCATCCCAATAATAAGCCAACTGCAAGCACGTCAATTTAGACACACAAACAAGCGCATACACACACACACACATATAAACTGTTGTTGGCTGCGTGTAGGCATCACTGAAATCAGACCTTACTCTGACACATTGTTACCGCGTAGGGTCCTCTATCGACCGTATTTTAACAATTGTATTATTTTCTTTAAAGAGATATTGCGAACGGACTGACACTTATATTGCCAATGTTCACATCGCGAGGAAGTACAAATGCAGTATCACTGCTTCTCGCGATTTTTCCAGCGGGCCAAGATTAGAGGCTGAATGTTTTATTTTGCTACTTACGACGAGTGGCGGGGTTTCGCCCACTTCCTGGTCATTTATAAACACTCGAACAAGTCCGCTCGCTTGAGCTACGCTGTACAACAAAACAGGCGCACCACACTCAATAAATGCTGGCTGAGAAAATAAGTGAAAAGCAAAGCGCGCAGTTAAACTGTTCATTATAGGGATGGGTATACCAAATCTTTTAATATTGGTTGTTTAATGCCACCCATTTAATGTAGCTGATGAATAGCATATTAGTGATAGTAGTAATTATATCCAATAGTAGAATTACAATTTGTTGGATGAAATGATACTGGACAAGGACATACATAATTATAGTTATGTCTGGGGACGTTACGCTACAGCATTGCAAATGTACTAAAAAGTGCTTTTCCAGCAACTGACTTTCCACACATCTTTAGGTAGATGAGTCGGCTCCCATAGTGTCCTTTTTCTGCCAGTTTTTTTTATTTTTTTTCTGACACATAATAAACTACAAGCGCGTTTCGGACTTAAACACGCCTCCTATTTATGTAAATGATGATTCTCAAGTGGTATAGCGTCACACCTTTAGTCTTCTATCCCTATTTTATTTGCCCTATACATTTCATAAATAGCTTTAATGCTACAGAACATTGCACTTTGTCATTCATCAAAGCCATGGTGCATTTTATTTAGTAGCTGTAGGGCGTGTGCCCCATAGAACAAGGGTGTGTAGTTCTGCGCACAACTCCAGCAATTACGGTAGCCCATTCCATTCTCCAGTCTTCCCCCAGGATAGCTGGCGATGAGTAGTGAGTGAGTGGAAAACGGAGCCTGCCTGCTTGGGAATCTAGCTAAAGCACATCAGCTGCAACTGCCATGGCTGAACGCCGCGCCTTCGCCCAAAAAATAAGCAGGTAGGACCTAGCGGGCTACACCTCCATGCTTCTATAACAATCCGGGTCGACGTAGTGGTGGTATAATAACGTCATCTGCGGCTGAGCACCGGGGGTTCATGTACCAGCAGAGGCCCAGCCGCCCGCAGAGCCTAGCATTTTCAAGCTAGTCTCCCTTTTAGCCATACGGGGAGAGATGCTCAGCAGTCCCACCCATATACATAACGGCGACCCCAGTGACGTATCGTAATTGTTCCTTTGTTGTCGTTGTGTGGGTGGGTTGAAATTATAACAGGCACACTGCATGACATGGTGGGCGTGTTTCCATAGAATCCGGCAAGGTAAAGTTAGTGTGATTTAAAGGGATTTCGGGCAATAAGCAACCCCCTTCAGCTAACGGTTGCTAGTTTGCTGGGGGGCACTGATGTGGCATAACTTTGCTGTCATGTTTACCAACACCCAGTTGAGACGATAAAGCAGACCATTGTCATGTAGCGAGACGGGCTCAAAGCCTCTCAATAGCCATCAAATAGTGATCTGCCATGCCCCGAGACAGATCAGACTAATCTCTTTAACAAAGGGCATTGTGTGGGATTTGAAGATGTTTCCTTGCAAGTCAATACCGATTAACAGTATTTATGGAATGACAACAAAAAGTCTAGAGAATGTTGTTTTTCTCTGGAATTAAAAGTTGGTGGCAGACTTATAATTCTATTTTTGAACGTTTCTAGAGAAACGGATTTTGTAATTGAACTTTCCATTTGAAAGGTTATTAACTGGTGCTGCTATTGGAAGGAAGTCCCACATCCTTTTAATTATTTAATCTTGCTTGAAGTAGGCTTACAATTTATACAATTAGCCTACTTTGACTTTGTCTATCTATATAATTTTCTTTTAAGCAAGGAAATAACTATGCCTACTTGCTTTAACATCACATAACTGGTTTGATCTCTACCAGAGGCATACTGTCCATGTCACAGGCCAATTAATCCATATTGCCATTATACCCCTTACAGGAAAAGTGGTTCACCACGAACACACCACAATAGAGGCTGAACACAGTGCATGTAACATGCATAGTGCCACAGGGTTGAGATAACATAAAATAGTATAGCTTAAGAAGATGTGTAAGGTTTCAAATAGTCATGCGCGTTTTTACAGCCTCTCTTTTAGATTGCAGGGATCATGATATGATCATTATGTTCCCGATCATGAATTTTTATGAACTGGGGCTCACATTAGTATAATTATGCTTTTCTCTTACAAAACCGGGCCCTGTATACTGTCCGCAATGTAATGTGCAGACTGCTATTTGTCCACCTTGATTGTTGTAGTATTGCATAGGCCTAGGTGTCAAATGCTATTGACTTTGCATTTGGGTGATTTCAACAGGGTCAGATAAATTCAGTGTCAGTGCAATGTCTTTCGGGGTTCGATAACCCCATAGATCAGCAGTTGTTATTTGCTTATCAATTTGTCTGTTGTTTGCTTATCCCGCTAATCGTAAAATATTTAAAACTCTGCTGATAACCTGTGCTGTCGTCGATGTTTGCTATGGCTCAGAGGGCGCGACTCTTCTCTCGAGAAGGCCCTTATTGCATAATGAAGTGATTTCCTGGCGTGCAGTCGAGGCGCACAAAAAACCAGATGGCTACAGCTGCCGGGGCACGGGGGCACTGGAGTGTGTTTCATCGGTCCATCGCTCCGGACCCTCTTCCTTCTCGGAGAGGGAGATTGTGGAGGCTTTAGAGGCCACCAGATCTCCAAACTGTGTCATCGTGTTCTGCCCAGACTTGGCCCTCTCTTGCTGCTGCTCAGCCTTTTCCCCGCTCTGCATGTGATCCTGATGTATTATTCTATCTCCTGCGTAGATTATATATAGGCTCAGCTCAGTGTTACTGGGCCCTCACGGGTTGTTGTGGTTACACTTGCCTCATCGCCCCCACAACTCTCTGACCTCTTGCTCCTCTGCGTCGCTTGGATGTATTATTTGTTGTGTGTTTCCGATGCCTCGGGGGACATATGATGCATTGTCATACGGTTCAATGGCAACAGTTCAAATGGTTTTCCTGCTTGATTTAGACTCAAAGGAAATCCTTCATGTAACACCATTTAATGTAGTGAGACTGTGGGTGTGTAAGTGTTTGTGTGAGAAAGAGGGAATGTGTGTATGAGTAAGTGAAACGTGTCTCCCAATGGAGGAAAAAAACACAAATTACATGATGTTTGAAAAGCCCCGTCCACACGGAACCAATCTATGGTGAAAACTTGTGTGTTTGGGCTGACTGTCCAGACGGATCTGGCGTTTTCGGTGCCCGAAAACTAACTTCTCTGAAACCAGGTCCCAGGGTGGATAAGTTAAGAACGGACCTATGACTTTTCGTGTTGGGATTCATGTGGACGCCTGAAACGCAAAAGATGACATCCTCGCCCCCCCCACCAGCTGGGCAACGTTAGAGTTGATTTGATATTTTATTTTTGTAGCTTTAAATACTTAGTTTGGTAAAATGAAATACTAACTGTACATTAAAAAGTGTTTCTGCTCAAGCTAAAAGCTTTAACGACTGCTATCTCCTCCTCGACCAAAGGGTTGCATACAGCGCGCAGGCTGGATGCGCGCAGACTGGATGCGCTCCACTTTTTTTTGTGGAGAACCAGCGGCTTGAATATGTACTTCAGCGTCTCTTCAGCTCGATGCGTTTTCGCAATGAGTCGGTCTTTACAGAGATATTCCTGAAACGCATTAAAGGAAAACGGAGGGGAAAAGATCGTCCGGAGGGGAAAAGATCAACCGTGTGGACGGGGCCTTAAGTCTATTTTTCTGGGCCCCAGCTCTCCAAGGCCAACCTGCCTCTGTGTGCCCCATCCCTTTGTCTTTATGCGTATTGTGTTATTGAGTGAGCCTATATTTTTCCACTAGCTTGAAGCTCTGTTTTTATTTTCAGTTGTATGCCCTTGTAGTGCAGTGATAAATATTTGGATTCTTTAAATGGCGGATTCTTTAAATTCTTTATTATGGCGTTTTCACAGCAAGTAAACATAGTATTTGAGTTCCAGAAAAAATGTTTTTGAAGCTGTTTGCTGGATATAGCTTTTAGGAAAAAAAATCTTGGGTACCGCTATTCCCCTCTGTTTCAGTCCCTTCAGAGTGCTCTGTTTCTGGTGTCTGTAGCTTTAATGAAAATGAGCTGCTGCCAATTGACCAATGAGCTGTCAGAGTGTACCACAGCATGGAGGAGAAGGGATTGTTGCCGTTTGCGGACTCCTGGAGCTCTATATCTATATGATATAATAATAATAATAATAATAATAATAATAATATTATATATTGGTATTTATATAATATTATATCTAATATCAGGGCCAAAAGCTATGTGCGCCTCGGATGATATTATGAATCATAAAGACTGCGTCTGACATCTGGCACCTCCACAAACATTAAAGACTCGTAGTGGGGATATCTTGGCCATGGTTGAGAAGAATTGGGGGAAAGGAACTTTGTATGAAGGTATTATTGTAGCAAAAGTCTTTAGCACCTTTAACTGCCGATTTTGTATGCGTACACTAAAGTCACTAATGTGTAACAGTAAAATTGAAGTCCTCAATGTTTATTTTGCATGTCTACTCTAAAGTCACAAATGTGTAACAGTACATTTGAAGTCGGAAATATTTTTTCTACCATTGTAAACACTAAATGCACAAATCCTATCCTTTGCATCACAACTTCAAAGAGTGATGCAATTGAAACTTTTGCTACAATCATTGCAGCGCAGTTGGTGCAAAACAACATTCACACACCCGTGTTTCATGATCTGAAAACATGCCCAAAATGTATGCATTCGTAGACCTAATTGTGAACTAATGCATCAGAAGTTGCACATCTTTGAAATATTTCCTCACAAATTAAATGACATAGATCGCTATGTTCAATGAGCATTTTAATGAGCGAGCACAAGTCCATCGATACGGCTGCTCGAATCTGCTGCTACGAGTCTCGGCTGTTGTTTTTCTTGCGGATACTTTTGCAACATGTCTGTGTGGTACATGTGTAGCAAAAGTGATTTGTATCTGTATGAGGCAGAGCGTCCGTGGGCGGGACAAAATTGCAGCAGTAACCAATGAAAGTCGCTGGCAGGGGGTGCATTTTTCAAACTGCACTGGGACCATCCAAGCAGGCCATTAAAAAACATTGAAGGAAACTTGCCGCATGTTAAAGCAATCATTTGGGGGGAATTCAGTTGAACTAAGTAGTTTTATTTGACATAATGTAAGATACCCAACTCCGTCATGTAGGATGCCCTCTTGTCAACTTTCAAGGCTCCAGAAAGTAAGAGTTTGCTTGGATGGTCCCAGTGTAGTTTGAAAAATGCAAAATCGAAACTGACTCGCTCGTTTGGTAACTGTAGACGGGGTACTTTCAGAAAAGCATATCTCAGTCAAAAAAACATGTACAGACTTTTTTCAAAGTTTTTCTGCGTGTTGGAGCACCAGAGACCCAAAACAACACCAAATCTCCAAAGTGTTGTTTTCATAATATGTCCCCTTTAAAATATCGTAACAAGAGTGTTTGTGGTACTTTGAGGCGCAATTAACCAAAAACCTTAAGTAGCTTTGGAAGGAAGTGAAGAAGGATTTCCAAGTTAAGATTAAGTATTAACGTGCATGTAATCTCGCAATCTATCATAGTTATTGTAGAATTGGAACTCATTCTTTCTGTACTGTGTGGTGTACTGTACTGTGTTTGGTATTTTACTGATGAGGTAGGGGGTATTTTACTGTGTGGGGTCTTCTGCTGTATTTGTACAATGTTTTGAATGTATTTGTGTGGAGTAGTTCTTACAGATTTGGATAAGCGATAGTATGGCCTAGAGAGCATTCTAAATCAGGTCAAGCTCTGATAAGTCAGATTAGTAAGAAGGTTATTATTATTTCATCAATGTGACAATAGCAGACCCTTTTAATTAAATTACTGATGCAATTAAATTACTAAATTCATTTTCTTTTTGTTAATTTCCACATTTTAGGAATTAACAAGTTTTGAGAAAAATCGAGAGAAAATATTACAGTTAAACTCTACAATACTTTTTTAGGAAAACTGACAGTAAATGTCAGAGTAAAAGTATCATGGCATTTTCTCACAGGATGTTTATCATCTTCTTATCCTCCCCTCCCCCGTTTGCCTAGTTCTTACATGTGCCAAACTATTTTCGCTGGGCCATTTGATTGAAACAAGGGCTGGGTATCGTGGCCAATTTCCTAAATCGATTTGATTTTGATTCATAAGGTTTTGAATCGATTAATCACGATTAGATTCAATCTGCTCTTAAATACTGAAAAGGGTCAACTGTGTTACAAAATACAAATGTACTTTATTTTTTCACCTTAAACAACAGGTTTTAAGTGCAAACTTCTAAATTGGACTATTTAAACTTTTGAACTACATCATTCCATAACTGCAAATTGCATTAAGGCATTTTTTATTAAAGTGCAAATAATATTAATGGTAACAAAATATCTATCTCATGCCCTATGAATCAATATTGCTAAATTTTAATGAAATCGATAAAACGATTAAATCAAGTTTTTTTTTACCCAGCCCTAGTTGAAACCTTGTCTCTCCCCCACAGGACTGTGGCAGCAGAGGTTCGGAAACAGATCGCTGGTCAGTATGGCTCTCCACAGCTCCTTAAGAACCTCAACGTGGGAACGGCTGCAAGCAACACGGTAGGGTACACGCCCCTGTACCTTAGAGATGAACCCATTCAGCATCCTACCCTTCAAACATGTTCATTCATACTTTAATTGAAACGGTTTAATGAATTTATTCAATCTGATTCTATGTGCTATCCTTCCCAATTGTTGAAGTGGATGGTTGTCTGTTTATTAAATCCATCACATGTCACCTTTTTGTTTAGGCCAACAGCAACAGCCGATCAGATGCACAAAGATAGCAAAAGCACTACCACATCAATATCTTCCCAATTAGAATGTAGTTTACGTTCAATAAGACCGTGAGGGGATTTTTTTTTTCACGTTTTCCTTGGGAGAGCAGGTAGTGTTTCAGAGCACCTGCCACTACCAGCCTCCCGTTGCATCCTCTTCCGAAGTGATTTCCCCCTCTGGAGAAGTCCTTAAAGGTCCCATGACATGAAAATCTCACTTTATGAGGTTTTCTAACATAAATATGAGTTCCCCTAGCCTGCCTATGGTCCCCCAATGGCTAAAACTTGCGTTTGTTGTAAAACGAGCACTAGCTGTTCTGCTCGCCTTTGAAAAAACTGAGGCTCAAGTGCGCTGATTTGGAATGTCTGTATTCATGACGTCACCAAGAATCTCAGCTCCTCCCCTTACTCTGCCTGGCCCGCCCAGAGACGTTGGCCCGCCATCGAGACTCGACCGTGTGAGCGCCACATGTGTGTGTGTGTGTGTGTGTGTGTGTGTGTGTGTGTGTGTGTGAATACACACACACACATACTGTAACACAAGTGTTTCTTGTCGGTTCTTTGACATGTCTTGTATTTCCACAACGAGACTGTTGTGGGGGTTATCTGAGCCATGGTTGAGAAGGAATTGGGGGAAAGGAACTTTGGCTTTGACTCGCTGAAGTACATGAACTGCGACATGCCGCCGGTTGCCGCGAGGCACCATCGCCCGGCAGCGGGCAGCGGGCAGCAGAAGGCGCCCGGTTCAGTCGACTTCAGGTTGATGTGAAAGGGGAAGAACCAGAGACGTCGCAGAACCCGACAAAATCGTTTGTGATTCATAATATCGTCTGGAGGCGCACACAGCTTTTGGCCGTGATAATATGTATTAAATGATATAGATTTCTATGTATTATGATATTTTTAGATATAGAGCTCCAGGACTGTAACGCAAGTGTTGTACACTTTCTTATTATTTGGATAACCGTTCTGCTTTTGGTGTTATGGCGCATAACACGTCGGACTCTCGTCTCTGGTATTTCTACAACGAGACTCGTATTGGGGGTTATCTCAGCCATGGTTGAGAAGGAATTGGGGGGAAAAGAACTTTGGCTTTGACTGGCTGAAGTACATGAACTGCGACATGCCGCCGGTTGCCGCGAGGCACCATCGCCCGGCAGCGGGCAGCCGGCAGCAGGCAGCGCGCGGTTCAGTCGACTTCAGGTTGATGTGAAAGTGGAAGAACCAGAGACGTCGCAGAACCCGACAAAGTCGTTTGTGATTCATAATATCGTCTGGAGGCGTACACAGCTTTTGGCCGTGATAATATGTATTAAATGATATAGATTTCTATGTATTAGATGATATTATTTAGATATAGAGCTCCAGGACTGTAACGCAAGTGTTGTACACTTCCTTGTTATTTGGATAACCGTTCTGCTTTTGATGTTATGGCGCATAACACGTCGGACTCTCGTCTCTGGTATTTCTACAACGAGACTCGTATTGGGGGTTATCTCAGCCAAGGTTGAGAATGAATTGGGGGGAAGGAACTTTGGCTTTGACTCCCTCAAGAACATGAACCATGACATGGAGGAGAAAGGGATTGTTGGCGGCGAATGTCTCCCGCTTGAGACCCGCTGAGGGACCACTGCCGGAGGCGGAGGTGCCTAAGCGCTGCCCGGCAACGATCCCTTTCTCCTCCTTGTCGAGGTTCAGTCTACTTCACATTGATGAGGACGTTGAAGAACCAGGAACGTCGGAGAACCCAACGCGGTCCTTTGAGATTCATAATATCGGCTCACACAGCTTTTGGCCGTGATAATATATATTATATGATATAGATATCTATGTGTAGGCTATATGATAATATTTAGATATAGAGCTCCAGGACTCCCGTGTGTTCTAGAATATTTACAGAACACGGCTAAAGGCTGTGTGCGCCTCGCCATTGCGATACATCCACTGTAAACAGAGCGCATGGTACCGTGGCTGTAAGCTGCTCAGGGCCACACCCCCACCCTCCTCCTTGACCCGCCTCGCTCCTCCTCATTTGCATTATAGCTACGGACACCAAAACAGCGCATTTGGGGGAAGCTCAACGTGCGACTGGCTCGGAGTGGCTGTAACTCTGCACCACGGCTGAATTTCAGGAACGTCTTTGAATACTGTGTTAGTTGCCCACTAATACCTATATTAAAGAATACATTAAATAGCATGTCATGGGACCTTTAATAGGGTGGCTGAGGAGAAACTTGCTTGCAGATGAAACGTGTTTGTTGAACCGCTACACCCTCCGGGGCTCTGCTGTGAAATCCATTCTGGGATATGTTTGTATGGAGTCCTACTGTCATAATCTATGATGCTAATATGAGATTTCAACTATAGGTGTGACTAGGGCTGTAACTATCAATTATTTGATGTTTATTAAAAACAATTCATTGATTGTGTGCATTGATTATGATTATGGACATGTGGTCCATAGTGTTTAAATGTGGTCCATAGTGTTTAAATGTGGGCGATAGTGTTTAAATGTGGGCGTTAGTGTTTAAATGTGGTCGATAGGGTTTACGTGTGGTCCATAGTGTTTAAATGTGGGTGATAGTGTTTAAATGTGGGCGATAGGGTTTACATGTGGTCCATAGTGTTTAAATATGGTCGATAGTGTTTAAATGTGGTCGATAGTGTTTACATGTGGTCGATATTGTTTAAATGTGATCGATAGTGTTTAAATATGGTCGATAGTGTTTAAATGTTCTTTTCCCTCACTCTCCACCTCATCCCTAACTCTCCACCTCAAGCTGGTGTGTAGTGAGCGTTCTGGCACCGATTGGCTGCCGTGCATCACCCAAGTGGGTGCTACATATTGGTGGTGGTTAGTGAGGTCCCCCCTTCACTTTAGGCGTCTTTGAGTGTTATTAATTATTATTATTCTTCATGTTTAACCTCTGTTTTCCTTTTATTCCTAGTCTGTTTTACATAGTTTTGAATGATGACTATATGCTCTGTAAGGTGACCTTGGGTGTCTTGAAAGGCGCCTCTAAATTAAATGTATTATTATTATTATTATTATTATTATTAACTTAGTCAGCTTTAATTGTTAGCCATGGCTCCGGTTTATCACATTCACAACTGATAACTCTTTATTACAAGCAACCCAACCATACTAAGTTTTCATCAAACGGAGGGAAAAGCCCCCCAAACATTTTCCCTTTGTGTATCTTCAACTGATTCCTGGGCCCCTGGTTGCAGCGCTGCATTCATCATCCCTTATTGATCAGTGCGGCCACCGCTGTCCCCCCAGGTTCCCCTCACTGAGGCGGTGGAGCCAGTGGACTTTGAGGAGTACCTCTCCACCCACCCCCCGCTCGTGGAGTCCGGGCCGCTCCGGGACCTGATCGAGTTCCCTCCAGACGACATCGAGGTCACCTACGTGCCGCGGGACTGTCGCACCGTGGCCCCCGCGCTCCCAGAGGAAGGGTAAGAGAGGGCGGGGTTGGATGGCAGTTTAGTCGCAGAGGATGAGCACGGGTGTCCAGAATCCATGTCGGACATGATTTTTTATGAAGTCATTAAAACTTTACTGTGTGTGTGTGTGTGTGTGTGGGAGGCCGTGCGTGCACGTGAAACGATTGCTGGTGCACGAAATGTGAACTTGAGCATGGGTCACATGACACTCTGTACTTCGATTCTGCACAAAATGACACGTCGTCCAGGCCACGCTGTTCTGAAGTTATTTATGTACCCTTCAAGATATAACTGGACAAATGTGTTTGTCGTGGGGATTCAGTCCCCTTTTGACTGATTGCTGTGCCACATTTTTGGTGACTATCCTCATATGTTATGCAGTCCATTATCTATTGGTCATGAATTGACCTGATCACCCTTATCTGACAAATATGATTGTATGCCATTGTCTTTGAGCTAAGCCCCCATTTATCTCCTCATAAATCTCTAAGCTGCATTCGATTATCTTAAACTGGATGACTATTGCCAGCACAATGTGTCTGATGGACTCCACTTACCATGTTTAATATTAATTGATATTTACTTTAGAGAAAGCAATGATGGTAGTCAAATGTCTTCCACAAGATGCTGCTTGTTGAAAATTCTTGCTTTGAGACTTGCTGACTAGTTTTGTGTGTGTGCATCAGGGACACGGATACACATGTCAGAGACTGCGTCAGGTCCTACACGGAGGACTGGGCCATCGTCAACAGAAAGTAAAGGGCCATTTCATAACGTAGATGTTTGTGTTTTATGTACTCTTGATTCATTTACTGATTCATCGATTCTTTTTTTTAAAAATGGTTTATCCCCTAATTATTTCATTGGTAGTGAAATAAATGACCTCTTCTTGGTAATATCCATAACAAACATAAAATGACAGTCCATAAGCTTAAAGCACTCTATGTAAGTATGATATGTAGCATGACTGTCATGGATCCAAAACATGAAGGCCTCTTAATAATTTGACGTGTGCTCCAGATACCACAAGCTTGGCACGGGATTCAACCCCAACACCCTGGACAAGCAGAAGGAGCGTCAGAAGGGCCTTCCCAAGCAGCTCTTTGAAGCTGACGAGATCATAGACGGCACAAGTTACCAGGATGACCAGGTCAGACGCCTGCACCAATAGCAACCCTTTTGTGTGTGTGTGTGTGTGTGTGTGTGTGTGTGGGGGGGGGGGGGGGGGGTCACACCTTTTAAAGCCTCATTGGACATAAGCGTCTTAGAGTACCATATTAAGCGCTATATAAATTTCATTTATTATTATTATTATTATAAACAGAACTGGTTTCCATACATTTAATCTGTTGTTAAAAAATATATATATATATTTGTGCCAGGAAAGCAATCATGAGGGAATTACTAAACCAGACATCCCATCATTAGAAGACTGGTATTATATAATCCATGATATATTTGCAATGGAAAGAATTAGGTTCTCCGTGAGGCTCCAGCAGAGTAAATAAAAGAAAATATGGGAAAACTGGAACAGATACCTCCCAGAAACAACCTCTCTTTGTCTGATTCTGATGTCTTTGCAAAAAATATTTGTGTTGGATTTATTGTACCTATGCTTGTTTGTGTGACCAGGATGAGCTCAAGCGGCGCTCCATGTCCATCGACGACACGCCGCGTGGCAGCTGGGCGTGCAGCATCTTCGACCTGAAGAACTCCCTCCCCGACGCCCTCCTGCCGCACCTCCTGGACCGCTCGCCCAACGAGGAAATCGACCGCAACAACGAGGACCAGCGCAAGGCCAACCGCCACCGCGAGCTCTTCGCCCTACACCCGGCCCTCGACGAGGTACCGCCCGGCGCCTGCATTCTGACCCTCAAAGGTGGAGGGTCAGAAGTTGACTGTTTATTCACTTATGTATATTTGACGTTGGTGTAACGGTCTGCTGTGTCTCTCTGCGTGTTACTTCTGCAGGAGGAGCCAATTGAGCGTCACTGTGTTCCAGACGTGCCCAAAGAACACTTCGGCCAGAGGCTTCTCGTCAAGTGCTTGTCCCTGAAGTATGTGGTGAATAGAAAAATAAGAACAATTATAAGAAACACTTTGCTCTGCACTTTCTTTTTCCCTCTCCATTAAACGCTGGGTTCTGCTGACCTCACTTCCTTTTGTTTTTGTTTTGCCCTTGAAGGTTTGAGATCGAAATTGAGCCCATTTTCGCTAGTTTGGCCTTATACGACGTGAAGGAAAAGAAAAAGGTAAGCTGGCCATCAGGAGGTCAGGGTCACATTTTGCTCTGTAGATATATAGTGGAGTAACTGAATGCCATAGGTCACAATGTTTCCTGGACAAATTGGCTGCCCTTCTGTGAGTTTAGTGGGGGGAGCCATAAAGGTGACCCTGTTATAAACATTAAAACTCAAAAAATGAGGGCGCAAGGACACTTATGACCATGACCTCCGTGTTGTCGTCGCAAGTATGAATTTATATGTAGCTGCATGGTCACTGCTAGAGGACTTATTCACATGCAGTGTTTTTCAACAGCTGCGTTTGTTGACATGGGCCCTGATAAATATAAAGGGGGCCGCTCTGTACTTGTATTGGGAGTAAGATGCTAGAGCTGTGGATATGTTTTGGATCCCTATCACTTCTTTGGCCTCATTCTCCCCCTCTCCACGTTCATCTCTCTCTCGTTCTCGCGCTCTCCCTCTCTCCCTCTCGCTCTAACACTCTCTCTGACTTATCTACAAGTTGATGGAATAATACAATTTGATAAACATACAGGCACATATCGCCACACACACACAAACGGATGAATTGTGCTACGCATTCTTCTACCACGATCGGGCATTCAAATTAATATAAGTGTCTGTCATCCATAGACGTTTGATAGTGATCAATGCCTTAAGTAGAAAACAAGTAAATCATATTTCATTCACATTTTAGTGATGCTTCGTAAAGTTCAAACGTTAAGGCCTCTGTTGTCTATGTTTTCATATTGTGTGTGTTTTCTTTTTTTCCTCAGATCTCGGAGAACTTCTTCTTTGACTTGAACTCGGAGCAGACCAAGGGCATGCTGCGTCCGCACATCCAGACGGCGGCCATCTCCACGCTGGCTCGCTCCGCCATCTTTTCCATCACACACCCCTCGCAGGACGTCTTCCTGGTCATTCAGGTCAGGATATAACCCTGCCATCAATACAATACCCCTGCCTTGCCCCCCGTAGGAAAATGTACACAAAACACAGGCAATGACTTATTTTGACCTTTTTTATTCAACGTTTTTTTTTTTGGTAGTGCTGGCCTACCATAAAAAAAGTGTTGGCCTACATTAGTTAAGTTAAAACAGTAAGTATTTCTAATTAGTTAAATTCATCAAACTTTCGGCAAATCGGCTTTTCAAACAAGCCGTTGATTAAAGTTGTAGATAAGTAAAAAGAGGTTTTGAAAAGCTAGACTTTATAATTTTGCGGAGTATAAACACACAAGTGATGCAGTCCAACAGAGACGTGTGTCTGCAGCTAAGATGTGTTGTCTCTCCAGCTGGAGAAGGTGCTGCAGCAGGGCGATATAGGCGAGTGTGCCGAGCCCTACATGGTCTTCAAAGAGTCTGACGCAGCGAAGGTATGATCACTCCTTGGCTTCGTTCCCTGCTTTACAAATCTATCGCCTCCGCATTTTTGTACAATACTAAAGGACAGATATGTCATCCCTCTGCATTTGGAAAAGGTCTGGAATTCTTTTTCCATGATTTCGACATTGAAAGCCTTCTATTTACTTATTTTATTTTTCAATAATTTAAGTATTTCCTTTTCTTTATTCATGCACCCTCTATTCTCTAACTGTGCATTTGTGTCAACCGATTTTCAATTTGGGGATTAATATTACATTAAATTAGGTTACTTATTGTATTGTTCTGTAAATTACCTTGTGTGTTTTTTGTAACCTTTCAAATCAGAGTCAGACCAATTTGTATTTCTTTTACATGGTACCCTGTTCTCTGGTATCTGCTCAGTAATTCAGTGATCTTCTTTGTGCTCTTTTTTGATCCTCTTATTATGATGTAGTGTATTGGGCTTGGTGTATAAAACTTTATATTATTATTCTTAAAGTCTGATTATGTGGCTAATATTGGAATGGCATATCTTATTTCTAGAGAGTTTAGGTTTCAATATTTGGATTTTGTGATGGATCTATTACTTGGGTCTTTTTTTGCTGCAGAACAAGGAGAAACTGGAAAAGCTTCGTGGCCAATCAGAGCAGTTCTGCCAGCGCCTGGGTCGCTACCGCATGCCTTTCGCCTGGACCGCCATCCACCTGATGAACATCGTCAACAGTGCCGGCAGCCTGGAGAGAGACACAGAGCTGGAGATAAGCCTATCAGGTTGGGGAAACCTTGAGTCTCCTTCAGGGAGGGTGGTGATCTATGAAGTGGTTCTCAGCTCTGGGCGATGAGACTGTATGATCGTGTCTTAATTTTAAATGGAAAATCTAAAGCTAGTGTTGTAGTGTGAGGCCATTAGAATGAGAAGATATGCCAGTGGTAAATATTTCCTACTATGAGATTTCTTCATATTAATTGGAGGGGATAAATAGTTACAGGTGGATCATGACTTAAAATGCCTCATTCTTCAATGTTGGTTTGTTTTTTAATGAATGATTATATTGTCATACACCTGTCCACAGCGTTATTCCTCAACCCCCTCTGTATAAATAAAATCCACCATGTTAAAGAGATTCTGATGATATATGGCAAGGGTCGGAAAATGGCGGCCCACAAACTGACAGTCACAAATATTAATTTTAGACTAGGGATGCAATGAAATCAGAATTCCAAAACTGAAACCATTCTCCTCCATGTCTCCTCCTCCGGACTGCCGCCGAAGATTCAGCGGCAGTCCTGCAGAGAAAGGGATTGTACTCCCGGAGCTTAGCTGCAGGGCTGCCGCCGAGTTCCCCCCGCCAGTGCTGCTCGTTCACTGGTCCACAAAATCTTAGCTATGCTCTGATTGGAGGGGAGTGGGGAAGTGGGAGGTAATATTCAACTGTGCCCCCTTCCTACGTAGGAGGGGGCGCCGAAACGGACTCACCCGTTTGGTAACTGTAGTCGGGGTACTTTCAGAAATGCATATCTCACTCAAAAAAACATGTACAGACTTTTTTCAACGTTTATATGCGTGTGGGAGCACAAGCGACCCAAAACAACACACCCAATCCCAGGAAAAGTGTTGTTTTCGTAATATGTCCCCTTTGATCTATTCCTTGAACTAGCCTTTGATAATGTTCTGGCCCGCCACCTACTGACTGAAAAAAAAAATTGCCCCAAGGAAAGACTTATTTGCTGACCCATAGTATTTTTTGTTGTGTTCTAGTAAAGGAGGAGGTCTGTAAAGACTCTGCTTCCCCCCAGTCCATTCTAAGTAATGTCTTCAGTACTCGTTCATGCACGACATTCATTGACCTGATACGGACGCCCCAGACGTTTTTCCTTTTAAACAGCTCTCCTAGACTTAATCAAGGGTAATACCTGAGGCAATATCAGACAAACCGTTCAGCCATATTGATCGCTAGTTTGCGACCCTGTGTGTTTTTTGCAACCTTTCAGATCAGAGTCAGACCTCAAAAGGTAACGCGCATCAATTTATATTTCTTTAATGTTTTGCAAAAGATTTTGTGTCATGTCACGCATCGTCCTGTTAACACCTCGCCGGGCTATCCTAGTGGGAAACAAACAAAAAAAGATAACACTTGAAATATTTTGAATTGCGTGCACGCAGAGAGGAAAGGCTCGTGGTCAGAGCGGCGGAACTCGAGCATCATGGGAAGGCGTTCCCTGGAGCGCACCACCAGCGGGGACGAGTGCTGCAGCCTGACGGGGTTCCGACCCGCCACGCTCACCGTCACCAACTTCTTCAAACAGGTGCGGGCAGAACCGGCCAGTCATAGGCCCAATCCCATTTCTACCCCTTACCCCTTCCCCTTACCCCTCCTCCTTGTTTTGAAGGGGTAAGGGGAAGGCCTAAGGCCCAATCCCATTTCTACCCCTTACCCCTTCCCCCTTCAAAACAAGGGGGAGGGGTAAGGGGTAGAAATGGGATTGATCCCATTTCTACCCTTTACCCCTTCCCCTTACCCCTTCAAAACAAGGGGGGGGAAGGGATAAGGGGTAGAAATTGGATTGGGCCATAGACTCTCTCATTGGACCCAAGGTCTGGCTCCTGGTTTGCCCAGTCTGACAGAGTTGAACAAAGTGACCTGCTGTGATTTCTAATTAATTTGTATTATTGTGTGTGTGTTTGTGTTAGGAAGGGGACAGGCTGAGTGATGAGGACCTCTATAAGTTCTTGGCGGACATGAGGAGGCCTTCCTCTGTACTGAGGAGACTAAGACCGATCACAGGTACAGCGGCATAGACAGTCGGCAGCAGTTCAGCTTGACTCGCTCTTACCTTTGCTAAACACTGTCCTTTACCTGGCCGATAAAGTGTTTTAGTAAAAATGTCAATAGGATAAACTATTGTACGAGAAATACTATATATATACTAGCGCATAAGGAAAATAGTTTTTGCTGAGTAAAATTATGATGGTTTGACATGCTTACATGCATACATTCACTCATTTGAGCATTCTTTTTCTTTTAGTTTTTTGATTTGAGTTATTAATTGTTTGATTCCCTCGACCCCAGCCCAGTTGAAGCTGGACATCTCTCCAGCGCCAGAGAACCCCCACTACTGCTTGACCCCTGACCTCCAGCAGGTCAAACCCTACCCGGACAGCCGGGTCAGGCCGACAAGGGAGATCTTGGAGTTCCCTGCCAGGGACGTCTACGTGCCCAACACCACGTACAGGTAAGGGCTGCAAAATGTATTGGATATGAACCAAAATAGCGGTTTTCCACAGAAAATGAGTTGAATCGATAATCTGTTAATCGTAATGAATAAACAGCGATCACAGTGTTGGATGAAATAATCATTGTCATAATTGTTCAGCTCTAGTAGAGGTAAGAGAAAACGGACATGGCAAGACTAATGTGAGGCCATACACATCAGGGTTGGGTTACCCGGGTGCATGACCTGGCTGGTGATGATGACGCACTATATCTGACCGCTTTGTATTGTTGGCAACGAGTGAGTGTTGTGTTGGTAATACGTTTGTCTCGCTGCTATATTTGCCTACTGATAACCTTCACCCAGGTCAGGCCTTATTGATCGACCGCTTTCTGGTTCAATTCAGCAAACACTGGAGTTGGAATATTTCATCTAATCATAAAATCGGATTTTATCTTGAATTTATCCTACACGTAGGCCATTTTTATCCAGGGCTTTATTTTGCCCCCTTGTATTACGTTTCGGGGGCATTTTGGGTCACTTCGAGGGCAATTTGATCAAATGTTTTCTATGTTACATTACAGACCAATATTCAGTGACTCCCATGGAAATCTAAAGATGGCCTGTTTGGCAAGTACAGAAGTTAACTATTTATTAGGCGGGGTGTTCAAAGCCCTCGGTCATCCCCATTTCAAGGGCAATACTATAATTGTTTACGGGGAAAATGCCACGAGCCCCAATGTTATGACACTGAGTTATGGTCATGTGTACAGAAGGGACACATCTGTGTTAGCAACGTCCATCTCATTAACCTTTTAGAAGCATTAGTATTCAATGATTTGATTGCAGTTATTCCCATTAGTGCTTTGGACTAAGCACCCACGCCACTAATTTTGTTGAAAAAGTATTATCTAATGATTCTTCATTGTGGTAGCGTTAGTTTGACCTGTTAAAGCCGGTGCTCAACTATACACTCTATTACATTGAAACGTTTCTTTCAGCTCTCCACCAACCACCTGAATATCTTAGTTTCAGAGTGCTGCCCCCATTATGCCAGTCTTCTGTGTTAGCATTGTGTTGGATTTCTTATCAGGTTGGTATTCAATTCACCTGTCGCTAAGTCATGCCCCCCCTCGTTACCATGACAAACTCGGACAAACAAAGTAGATAACAAAAACATATGGAAAAATGTCAGCTGACAGTATATCAAAGCAGGTTTTGGAGAAGTCTTGGGCGAAAATCTTTTAATTTCATCCAGGAGCAATCGAAAGGGACTACGTTACACTATATTCAAAACTTTAAAATACATATAGAAGGTGACAACTTGCTTTAATTCAGTAGGTATCCTGGCCTGCCAAACAGTCGGATCCACATCACCCATTTTTTCTTGTCCCGTCGTGGCTTGGGAAAAGGGATGATATGTACCCAATTCTGCAGCCTCTCGGGATACCGATGTACCCCAAGCATATCGTTTGATCATGTTTATTTTTTTTTACATAAACAACAGAAATCGAACATAAAATTGTTATATCATGCCTCCTCCCTGTTGTTTTCAATGTAGTTGAGTATTGAGGCTGGAATGTCATTGGCTCATCTGTGTTCTAAGGGCGGAACTTATCGACAGGTCAATTGGGTGTAAGTTATGGAACAGTGAGTGACTTACTCAACCGGTAATTATTTTGAAATGCTGTTTATTTAGGCTTACGGCTTGTCTCATAAATATGCTTCATCAGAACATGAATAATACAGATTGTTGAATGTAAAAAGTCAATATGACTCAGAAATATAGGGCAATATATGGAAATGACTGGAAATTAAATACAAACAAACACATTTCCAAGTGTATTGCATTATTCAAAGATATCTATGTATATTATCGTGTATAAAAAAACGTTTAACATTCCATCTGTGGGTACGGGAATTTGCATATCCATGAAATATAATATTTCTAAACATGCTTACATGTGCAAATAATCCAGTATAATGAGATAATGAGCGTTATACAGGACATGCTGGTTTCTGTACAGTTCTTGGTTGATATAATATTCAGCCTGTGGACATGAGTGGTCCTATTCTACTGGAGCATGCAGTACTACTTCAACAAACACTCAAAATAGAATAATTCAACAAACAAAGCTGTCTTGATGCATCTCAGATTACTAAAATGGGCAGCGAAGCACTTTCTAGTCTGTTTGTCTGCAATTGCATCACCCTGCCCCTCTTCCACAGTTTCTCTTTTTTTGTGTGGGCAGTGCTATAATGCAATGAGTCAACAGCAGCAGGCCGAGGTCAAAAGACCAATGACCTGCGCAAAGTGGTTGCATCACTGCTGACAGCTCAGCAATTTACTCCTCTGTTCCAGATCGGCTCCTTTTAAAAAAATCTGCTGGCCAGCACAGCAACGGTGTCACACAGCAGTCTATTTGAGGCAGCAACGTAAAAGTATGGCCGCTAAAAACATGGAACATGAAGTCCTAGGCTAAGTCACCTTCTGACTGCGCATGCACCCTATGACCTCACCCATTGTGGCATTAGGACTAGACTATTTATCGCTTGAGGGGAAGCCAACAGAGAGAGTCGTTGGGAAGGGTCAGAGGTCGCAGCGTTGAGGGGTCTCAGTTGAAGTGGTCGGTCCAGGGAGCTGGTCGTATGGAAAGGGTGGTTGTCTTCAGAGAGCAGAAGGCGCCCGTGCTAGACTTCCACTGGATCCCCCTGCGTCTCGACTGGCGGCCCCTGCCCCTTAGCCACACGTACCTCCCGTTGAGGTTGGTGTCCCCGCAGGCACTGAACCACCAGCCACCTGCATAAAAACACGTTCCACCACATCAGGAGTGTAAACACACTCATGAATCAGCTTGATTTCATCAAGCCTTAACCTCATAATCAACATCCCTTGATAATTCTCTCTAGGGAATATCAATCCCCCCGGTCAGTATTAACCAGTACTTTGGAGGTGCAAGCTAAGGTATATCTGTGATGTTGGGCAATGCAGGAAATCAAACATGGCGGGGCCGTCCTTCATACCTGTGTAGTTGCGAATACAGTCGACGTCCCTGAGGTTTTCTCTGTCCTTGGTGAAGAAGCTTGTTCCAGTGTGATTGGCCATGGTGTCAGGCAAGTCCCCAGCCAGGCGTCTGATGTAGATGGCGTAATTGGTGGTAGGACCACCCAGCAGGAACTGGTATTCCACCCAGCGCCTCTCGTTCCTGGAGTCCACCAGCTCCACATGCAGGATTGAGTTTCTCTGCATGGCCAAGCTGTGGATCTTTCTCAGGCCCAGCCAGTACTCCTCTGCAAAACAAATGGGTCTTGATCAGCCTCTCGTCTCTTCATCTTTGTTGGGCGATTTCTATTGATGTCAATCAGTTTATGTATTTTCTCTAGAACGTTGGACAAATTGAAATTTGGCTATTGGAATATTTTCAATTGTATGTACACTTTTCCCTGTTGATGATGCTGTAGACTACCATTCAACTTGATGCTATAATAAGAAGGCAGGGATTGGTGGAAGATAGACTGCCACTTATGAATGCCTGAGATGTTGACTCTTTGGTATGGGGAGTGAATCTCATTGGGCTGGTGTCCAAGTCTAGTGAGCCTCAGGGGAAAACCGTCAACAAAGGCTGATATGCTTCGTCTATCGTTCTTTTGCTGTACTTTTGCTGTACAGGAAACGCACACAATATTGCTATATTGTGTGCGTTTCCTGTCCCCCCCAAGGGGATTTATAACCATAATTATTCTTGAGCTGCTTTTTTGTCTACTTTGGAGTTTTCTAGTTTGCTCTTTCAAATTTTATTTGCACGTTTTGTTCAGATTCTTTAAGTCCACTTACTTTCCAAATCTCCAAATCCAAACTCATACTTCTCCCATGTTTGGTCAAAGTCCACAGAGCCATCAACCCTATGCTGGATGACTGTTGAACCACCATCTGTAGAAAAACCGTTGATGCTCATTACATGTACCATTTACATTGCTCGACGCTCAGTCAGCACTAACACCAATCACTGAAATTATCATTCCATCTCCTATAACATGTGCTAGCCAACAGAGGTTGTGATTTCAAAAGCGAAATCTCAAGGGTTTTATTAGTTTGAGTTTCTCACCCACCTAGATTAATTTTGCAGTAAACGTTGAATGGCTCCGACCCATTTGGCATTATGGTATAGACACCACTGTTTTTCTCCCCTCGGTTGAACAGTTCACTACAGTCGGTGGGGATATCTTTAAGAGAGCAGATACATTTAATTGCTAGTTGGGACATGGCCAGACATGTTTACAACAAATACATTTTGCTCATATTTGCATCACCGATGTACCCCAAATACATTCGTTTTTTTTTTGTACCTTTAGTTTCCATGACAGTTGAGTTTCCTGTCAGATAATCAAACATATCTGAATTTTCTGAGTCTGTATCCACATCCTTCTCAATTGTGTCTTGAAAGTTGTCTGTGTTCATCTGGGATAGTAGGTACAAATCAAATCAAATAAGACGATTAGAATTTGGTTAAAAACAAATTTCCCGGGTGTTGAGGTTTATGCATCAGATTGTTGGAACTAAATGTATTATAATGGGCAAATGCTGTCGCGAGTAGTTTGTTCTTGTCGTGCTTAGGGCATGGATTATGGCTTAGGTCTAATATGGTCTTGTAAGGCTTAGTGCTGTAGCCTACCTTTTCCTCCAGGTTTTTAATCTTGGTTTTCTGGTAGTCAAGCTGGTCGTGTTGCTCTCTCACGGCTATCAGCAGATCTGTGATGGTTTTCTCCTGAGAGTCAATCACTTCCTGAAACGGCAAGTGAAATGTTGAGTGCGTTCAAGCAGGTATCACTTTGAAGGTTTGGTGAAACCCACCAGTGACCGGAATAGCTCAGTTTTAAGAATAGCCACCAAAACACCTCATGGTTCCTACCTTGAGTGACGCCATTTCCCTGAGTTGTTCAGGAGGAACCACACTTTTTGACAGCCCTTGCAGCCGCTCCTCCAGGATCCCCACCTTGCTCTGCAGCTTCCCGCGCTCCTGCAGGATTCCATTTATCTTGGAGTTGATCTCCAGTGACAGGTTCTTAATTTCCTCGTTGTTGGTCTTTAGAAAGTTGGTGGTCTTCTTCAGCTCCTCCTCTTCCTCCTTGATCTCAGAGGTGACCACCGAGAGCTGGTAGAAGGAGCGGTCAAAGATGTTGAGCTTCACGAAGATGTCGTTGATCTGAGACTTGGTCTTGTGCACGAACTCCCTGAGGCTCTGGCCGAGCTGCAGGAGACCGTTGGCCAGCAAACGGACATCATCCAGCATGGCAAAGCGAGACTTTGCCTCGGTGGTGGTGGGTGCCTGGGTCAATGCGTGGCTGGGCAGGGTAGGGTACTCTTCCATTCCTGAGGAGTCCTGATTGGGCAGAGAATATGTGAAACTGACCAACAGGGGAAGCAGTAAGAACAGACCTAACTTTGTCATCGTGGCACTCAAAAACGGTTTATCTTTGCTCGCTTCCGATGTCTTTGCTAAGTCTTATGCGTCCTGTCCTCAAGCCTCTATCCCTCTCCCCCACTGACTGCCTCTCTGTTAGAATGATCAGAGTGCGGCAGGCTGCCCTGTGTTATATACTGCCCCCTCAGTAGAGCAGGGAGGGGGGGATTAGCTGATCATCAACCCAGCTATGTTTTAGCTGTTTATTCCCCCCACCAGAGCCCCCTTCTCCTGAACAAACAAATCACAGCAGTGAGCAAATAGCAAATCAACCCCCTTCTCCACAAACCCCCTCCCCTCAAAAAAGGTCTGAACCCTAGTCTATACCACACCCTGTCCTGCGCTCAAAACTGGGCTGGCGAGCTTTGGCTGATCAGCAGAAAGCCAACAATGGCCATCAGTGTTTTGATGGATCTTCTGGCCTGACCAATCCCATATCTTCATAGTTCTCACCCATTTTGCCCTGATTGATAATGTTTTGGGAAATGTAGGTGCTCCGGTTTGATTTAGAATCCTGCTGAGACCCCCCCAACATTTTTTAATCAACTCCTCACTTACCTCTCTGTCGCTCTCGAGCTCTCTCTCCATGCCACTGACTATATTTCCCAGTGTGACAGCAGGTAGCTAGGCTGCAGGGTTTGATGCATGTCATCCTGCACCAGGGTAATGGCTAGAGGGCTACATGATGTGTGGACAATGTGCACGAATCTTCTATCATAAGCAATCTTATTTTTTTGAAAGAGATTTTATATGTGAATGTATAGTCCACCAGACATGTGATGTCTAGTATTTGCTGAATGGTTTGCAGAGCAGTTGGTAAACACGGATATGTTATACAATTACTTTTATGGAAAATTCAGGTTTTTTACGCTGTTGCGTAGAGACCACCTAGGCAGATTTGAGTCTGGTTCCAACTAAGATTTCTCCCAAGTTGTAAAGATCTCAAACTATAAAGTGAGCATTGTTATCTGCATTTCTCCTTGGGCATTACCTTGTGCTCTCAACTTGGCTAATATTAATATAATGGTCCTTGTCATCAGTATGTTTTATGAACATTATTTTATGTGAATTCTGATTTAGCGTGTGGCAGTTAGCGCACACTAATTAAATGAAGGATCACAGTTGTAAAAAGCTGATTTTTATTTTGCTGTTTGCTGAAGTGCACCACAAATTACTACATGTTAATTATATCCTTCTAGTAAGGGATGCTTCCAGAGTTCTTAGTAATCAGGTCTATGTTTGTGAAAGTACCACTGAGCATGTTTACTTCCATCTGCAGCACAAAGGATGGTCTTGACTTTACCTAAAGTCTCTGGGAATATTATGTTGAGACCTTTTTATATTGGTCACATAACTGTGAAACCTTGTAGAAGGGTAGCCATGTGATGTGAATATTAACTATTCTGTTATTTCATTTTACCCTCAGAACATAGTACAATTGATTACTGTGCCTCTGCTTTACATCATTGTATGAGGCGGTGAGATTGTGTCCAGGGATCGAATCTGACCATGACCGCTGGGTGACCTGTCGTCAGCATGCAACATGTGTGTTCGTTTTTGCCTCATTGTTTTGCAAAGCTGTAAACATGGCACTACTTCTCTAAACACCTCTAGGTGAACGGCACACATTGCACCATTTGGTACTCTCAAATCTCACCATTTGGCACCTCTTCTCCCTGTGTAATTTCCCTGCAGAAGATAGTAAATATGCATGAAACTATTGCTACAGTTATGGCGACAAAGCATTACTAAAAATACTGCCATTATTTAGTACATGCAGCACAAATTATTTAAGGTCTTAAAGGCATTCCTTTCTTGAATATTTTGTTGAACTATTGACAGTAATTGTGTAGTACTCCTCCCTACCACAGTGACACTCCATAACCATCTTCTTGTCTACTGCAACCGCCTCTATTGTACCCCAGGGACATTAAAGATTTACGTTAATAACATTAAACATTTAAGATAATAATACTGCTATAAACAACAATACACAGAAGGAAACAGGCTTATATTAATATAATATGATGGCAGCTGGGTTCTTTGGGTGAAAATCCCTCCCAATGAGTGCTTGGTCCAAGTTGCTTGGCTTTTGGTCTTCTTGCTCTCGAAGATCCAGTGGGTAAAATTTTGGTTGCCACTGAATATTTATGCATTGTAATAACATAGCTGGATTTTTTGCCTCTGAATTCAACAAATCATTTTCACCTTATTTTTCAATGTTAAAGGAGACATATACCACCAGGTGTGAATGTGATTAGCCTTACAAGCCGTTGTGAAAATCTGCCCCTTATGACATCACTAGTGGGCGTGTCCATCTAGATCTGTGCTGGATAGATTAGTCTACCAGCCTACCCAGCGGACTGAAGTAAACGTTGCTCATCTATCCAGCACAGATCTAGGTGGACACGCCCACTAATGATGTCATATGGGGCAGATTTTCGAAACGGCTTGTAAGGCTAATCACATTCACACCTGGTGGTATAATATGTCTCCTTTAAAAAATTCTAATATTGAACGTCAAACTTTAATAAGTTCAACGTCCCCAAATTCAACATGCCATAGTCAGCTAAAAAATTCAATGTATGAAATTCAGTGTTAACAACCGGGTACCAAAGGAAGAGCAATCGATCATAGATGCTAGATCGCGGTCAAGCAAGGAGAGCGACACTCGTTGACGGCCACGGCTGTGATGATTCTTTCTTGATACAAACGTTGATTCTAAACAGCAAAAGGTAAATTAACGTCCTATCCATTGTATGGGACTGTAAAATGCTAATCAAATCAAATGTATTTATTAAGCATACAAGGAGACATTTAATAACAAGATACGTTATTTCAATGCATAAATATTCAGTGCTTAAAATTCAATCGTCTTTTATTTTCAAAATCAGATGAGACAGATTTACTTCCATAGTAGAACTATAGTTCAAGGCTTAACCGAAATTGTTCATTGCATTTTTTTCCCACAACAATACATTTATTAGAAATCTTGGAACTGAAGGGTTCTGTCCACATTCGCCCCAAAACTCGCTCCATTCTCCAACAACTCTGAGCCAAAAACACATTTTCTTAAAAACGCATTCTCTCTGGAGCTGTTTGCCCATTCTGGGCTACTATAGAACCAAGGCGGTGCAACATGGCAGCCTCCGTTGAAGAGGACCTGGGTCCAGTTGCACCAGCAGAACGTAAGGTCCCACTTAGGCTACGTTGAACGTAAATCACCCAAACGTTCGACTTTACACTCTACTAAAAAAATAGCAGTTGCACCAAGCAGATAGTTTCAACGTAACACTAAGTTATAACTTATCTTTTACACCTCCCCTCTAGCTGGTGTAAGTTCCATACTAACGATAAAGAAAAAAACTTAAAAAGATTTCAACACTAACGCAGGGTAAAGATGGCTATTCGTTTTGAGCAATGGGAAGAGGACTTTCAATGCGATTTGCGCCGGGAATGGATTGTCCGTGACCGTATCGCTCCATTTCTTTATTATGATGATGTTGAATTATATGCGCGATTTCGGTTTTGCCGGGCGGAATATTGTATTTATTTATTTATTATAAAATCCGCCATCAAATAGCTTAACCTCACGCCTATACCGTCCAAGCAAATTTTAGAGAATAAATGACTGAAACTGTTTTGTTTGCCCTCTCATTTGGGTGCTAACGCGTCTTTACTCAGGTAAGGTGGAAACTTGCCGGTATTTCCTGTTTACATGGTTATCTGTCAATGATTGGCTTGAAATTATCTAAACGTCATTAAAAGCGACACTGGTACACTTTATGCACTACTAGTAACGTTACAACTTACGTTTGCAACCAAAATTTAGAACACCTTTAGTTTGGCACTAGCTACGTCGAGCGTAGGGTTAAGGCAGACTTTACACCCGAACTTATGATCGGCTTTACGTTCTGCTGGTGCAACCAACTGCTGCTCCCGATGTAGATATAAAGGGCTCAAACTAATAACAAAAACACAACAGTTCTTATTTTCATGGGATTATACAATTTAAAACATACTTATCAATGTTATATTAAATTTATGTCATGAACGATCTGTACACTAGACCTTTAATCTCTGTGTATGCTCAACAAACAATGACTTGGACCCCCCCAGAACAGGCAAAAGGAGTTGAGTGGTAACTTACGGAAAGGGGTTGAAGGTGAGACTTTGCTTTTAAATCAAAGTGCTATATTTGGCTGCTTTGCCCAGCTGTCCGATTTAGTGTATTGACTATACTCCATATGTTTCACATTTACATTTTGGCATAATTACATTTACCGTATATTTAGTCTTAGCAGAGATTTCCATGGGGTCTGAGAACCATCAAAATCAATATTGATTGCAAAATTGTTTAAAAACAATCAGAAGCATGGCAGAATAGCTGTTAGTAAAGTTTAATTTCTTTGTCAATTGCTCATGAACTACTTAGATCATGCAGTGATTTTTGATAGATACATGCAGTGCTTATAACAATGATTATTCAACATTGAGTTGGGAGGGAAGATCCATTTGGGATGCCTGTTTCTGGATGCTGTGCCTGATTTAAAAAGTGTTGGTTAAAGGTTGATAACCTACTCTACTTTCCAGGGAAGTTAAAATCCCACAATTTCTGTCTGTTGTGGTTCCAGCTGTGGCCCAGTGGGAAACCCCCCCATCCCCTCTCTCTCCTTCCAAAGAGTGTACTGCGTCACTGCGGTTTCTCACGTCGTCTGGGGCTACTTAGTTCTTCCTGTTTGTGATTGTCCCCCCCCCCCCTCACTTAACCAGATGGCAAGAAAATGTTATTTAAGTTTTGTTGGTCTTTTGGGTAAAATGCTATTTCTGTTATATATATTTATTTTGTATCTTTAATACTACAGCAAACATTGACTTTGAAATACACGCCAGAAAGACATTAGATGGATATAACCTACTGAATTTTGAATTTAGGTGAGTTGTCTGAAGTTTTCTCTATTTGGATCAAATGAACAGTATAGAGATTATACTTAAAAAATTTGATTTCCTCTCAGGGCTCTGCAACACTCTCTACTCCCAGATGTAGAGTGCCCATTTCCAGACATGATAAGTAATTGGTTTTGTTAAAATCGACTATAAGATGGGTTTACTTGAGGATTTGTGTACACTTGGCCGATTTCAAGCCACCTCTTTCAGTACACCTTTTTATAACCTGCTTTTTTTGCCGTCCACACAGCCACCTTTTTAAAGTGCCGTCTCTCTCTGACCAAACTCATTTTCAGAGGATTGAGGTCACATCCGCCTCCCTACAAATGATTGACAGGTCACTCTTCCTTCATCTGCCAATCAGAGGACAGATAATTGATTGTACACACTGGCTGTGATGTAACCATTCCCATAGGCGCTAAACCAGAGCAGTTTGACTCCAAAAAGAGTTGGATGACCGAGGAGGCTATATTACACCCCATCATATTGCTTTTAAAAAAAAAGGCTATCTCTTGAAATTACAGATTCACACAGTGAGCTTACTGTTTCAGTGAATATATTTTTTAATCGTTTTCCCTCCGATATCCTGTGTGTTCACATTAAGCTAAACAAACTAAATTAGCTTTAATTACTGATGCATTCAATCATTCAAATAGGGCAACTTGGAAGTTAGAACAACCAACATGTAGTGTGAATGTATACTCATTACTGACCTCATGTCCAAATAACACTTATATTCATAATGTTTTGTCTTCTATTTCATTTCATTTCATGTTCTTTAAAAGCTGAATAGGCCAAAGTGGTTGAAAACAAAAGTTAGTTATATTCCAGAAGCCAAGACTTAACTGAATAAATGATTTTTCATATTGAGCCCTTGACATTTGAAAAAACATTTGATTACTGGCAAAGTAAGAAAACTGAAGAGCACTAGCCTGAGTATTGTTTCCAGGGGACCACAGATATGGAATAAGCTTGAAGGCTTCATAAAAATGTCCCAGTCCTTCTTGGCTTTCAAAAAAAATCTAAAACAGAAGCTGTTATCCACCTACATATGACGGTGGTGGAATGTATTGTTACAACCTAGTTGTCAGTGTGTCTGCGAGATGTATGTGTCGTGTTCTCTGTGGAAGTGTGTGCCTGGGATGAGGCTATGTGTGTGTGTGTGTGTGTGTGTGTGTGTGTGTGTGTGTGTGTGTGTGTGTGTGTGTGTGTGTGTGTGTGTGTGTGTGTGTGTGTGTGTGTGTGTGTGTGTGTGTGTGGGGGGGGGGTCACGGGTCCCCACTACAAGCATTTCTTGCTTCTTAGGGATCGCCTTTTCATGCTGCCATCTTTGTTGTTGTTAATGCGTGTTGGATGTATGTATTATGTTTGTGCTCTTGTATTGTCCGGCACCTTAGCATGGATAAACTAAACTAAACATTAAATATGGATTAATTGGTATCATTTTCTTTTCATGCTTCTCCCTCAGGAACCTGTTGTACGTGAATCCGCAGAGTCTTAATTTCGCCAATCGCCAAGGCTCTGCACGAAATATCACTGTGAAAGTGCAGTTCATGAATGGGGAGGATCCCAGTAACGCATTGCCGGTACTCCACAATTGAACACTTTTTGTCAATCATGATTTAAAACTATATTTACATCTATTGTTTATTTCTGTTGAGGTGGTTGTTGTAGCAGCCATCTTGCATGCTTAGTGTGCTTTACATGTTGTTTATGGGGAAGATTTGAAGTTATCCTCCGGCCTTCACTCCTCTATTTGACATCTTGATATTTCTCATCCATAAGGTGATATTCGGCAAGTCCAGTTGTGCAGATTTCTATAAGGAGGCCTACACTTCCGTCGTCTACCATAACAGGTAAGTTCTTAATGTTTTAAAAGGATGTGCTTTCTGACTAACCCTTTACCTAACAATGTATTTGCTTTCGGACGTCGCAGCTTTGGAAAAGTGTGTGAGCGACAGTCATTTCTGTTCTATCTGGCCTAACTTCATTGCCATGATCGGTCAGGCTATGAAACAATTCCTAATCTCATTGAATAAACCTTTTGTCTTATTTGTCGATGTGTTATGAGTTCATGCGGCTGCGGACAGTATTCCAAATGATCCTGGCTAACATTTCTTGGGAGATTAGTGTAGTGTGTGTGGAAATATATCATGACTACTGATGGCCATCAGTTTCTAACCAGATCAACCCAACAAGTGAACTCTGTTCTTCACATCCTCGTTTTACCTCTAGTGTACTTCCTGCACTGCGTCTCTTCAGGTTCACCAAGCCCGCCATGTCCTTGACTCCGTCTTTTATATAGGGACTCAGGGCTCTGTAATATTTTATCACTTCTATTAGCTTTTTATTTTTTTACGATACCCAGTGGCCTGCAATCCGTCACCCAGGGGTCAGACGTTGAAGGTTAAAGTTAATCAACCTATTCTCTAGGAGTATGGCGTGACCGGGGCAACCCATCCCATTAGAAAGTGTTTTCCTCCTTCGTCTGCCCAGTCCATTGCTCCTGTTTCCTGTTAATTATGGTCAACCGTTTGCCTCTGAAATGGCCAAATATTTCTCTTGGCGCCGCTCTCAACGGCCGATGGGTAAAGGCCTGGGTTCTAGTGGTAGTTTGTGTGTTAAAATTCTGTTAAGGTGTCACTGGCCGGGTCGAAGATTACTGGCAATACCTTTTGAATCCAGCTCAAGAAGAAAGAAAATACAGATCAAGTTAAACGATCAAGAGTTTCTGTTCTAATGTTTTCTGTTCAGCCAATAATCTGTTATCTTTTCCATGGGAGGGCGGGGGGGGGGGGGGGAGGTTACTTGTGGTGTCCCTTTGAAGGAAATTGTCCCCTTGAGGAAACTTCCTTTCCTCTGCTCCTATTCAAACTGTCATTTTTAAGGCTCAAAGAGCTGCTTGTGATCTTGTTTGAAACTCAAGAAGAAAGAGAATCTTCTCTGTTTGTGTGCCTTGACCTGCGGACTGAGATGGTCTCTCTATGGGACCATAGAAAAGGTTATGTAATGCAGCTCTGACAGGCTGTAACAATAGCCATTTGCTCCGCTTTGTTGACTACAAATCCCATGTTATAAATAGAGTGAGCCATAAATGGATGCAATTGTTGGATATTTTTCGCTAACTTGCCTGTCTGTCGTCAGCTGGCTGGGGAATCTTCATGTATTCTTGCCATGATGATAAAATGATCATGAAAATTTTGCTTGCAGTGAAAAAGTTCTGCTTGAGTTCAAAGGTTGTTTCCATTAGTTATATTTCATAATTTATTTACTAAAACACTAAATTAAATGCATCTCAATTAGCCTCACAGCACAATATAAACCATCTCAATTGAGAAACATTGACGTTTCTTTTCCTCTCTGAAAAGGTTTGGTAAAAGGAAACTCTGGGTGGACTTTTAACTTCAGCATTGCAGCAGTATGCAGGTGCACCGTGACGTAGACATGTACATGTAGTGACTCCCGCCCTAAAACACAAGGTTTGGTTGTTGGACCACAGTGTAGTCCAACAACCAAACCTCATGTTTAAGGGCGGGGGCGTGTCACGTGTTTTTGCATTGGGGTAGACGGCTGAAAACACAATCGTCATGTTTTCTGATGGTACCTCACCTCCTGTTCACGTGTAGTAGAACACCTGTGTTTTTGTGTATTTTTGAGGCAGGACCATTTGAAGTAACGACCTTTAGAAAATAACAGAGTTTCACTGTCCTATTAATGCTGATCCCAATCGCAGGTCCCCAGACTTCCACGATGAAATCAAGATTAAGCTGCCGGCGAGTCTGTCGGACCACCACCACATCCTCTTCACTTTCTATCACGTCAGCTGTCAACAGAAGCAGAACACACCGCTGGAGACCCCCGTCGGTTACACGGTACGGACCGCCGGCTCGATGCCCACAGCACCCCGTTCACACCAAGTGGTGCGCAGAGCAAGTTTGGCCCTCACGCAGCCCATGGGATGGGAGGGGACTCCCTGTATATATGCTACTCACACTAGATAGATGGATGGATCATTAGATAATTCATTAATCCTGAAGGAAATTCAGGATTAATGAACATTCTTTTTTTAATAAAAGCCTGTGTAATGGTAAATAGATAAATATATATGTCTTGCAATTATTAATATTCACTTTGGGAAAGCTTCTGGCAACACCTTTTTTACAATATCGCTATGTCTGGGAATATGGCAATATAACTTTTGTATGTTGAAACTTTTGTTTGTTGAACCCTACATTATGGTTTTGCATAGGAAAATGTACTTCCTATGCGGCTATATTACCTACTCATTTAGTCCCTATGTGAGTCTGTATAAACTGTTTCCTTTTTTTTTTTAAATGCTGTTTGCATTTGAATTTCAATACATTAGGTTTAATTGTGCTTCTCCTCTGACTGTCCCCCCCCCCCCCCCTTTCCAGTGGATCCCCATGCTTCAGAGTGGGAGGTTAAGGACTGGACACTTCTGCCTGCCTGTGTCTCTGGAAAAGCCCCCGCAGTCCTACTCTGTCCTCTCCCCCGACGTAAGACGCTCCGCTTCCTGTTGCATGGAGCCAGGTTATCTTTCGTCAAAAGTGAAAGTTTAGTGGATGTTAATCTGGCTGATTTATATTTGATCATCCACAACATATTTTTCGTTCATCTGTCGAGACTTCATTTGAGTTCTCTTTCGAGTTGTACAAGTGGATCTCCATTCTTACATTTTGCGTCCATGCCAGGTTGCACTGCCGGGGATGAAGTGGGTGGACAACCATCGTGGTGTGTTCAACGTGGAGGTGGTGACGGTTTCTGCCATCCACACACAGGTAGTTCCCCTCTTCGTTGTCTGTATCGGTTGTTTGTGCAACACAAATCTTCCTTCACTGCGATTAATCAAG
Source organism: Gadus macrocephalus (assembly GCF_031168955.1). Taxonomy (NCBI): domain Eukaryota; kingdom Metazoa; phylum Chordata; class Actinopteri; order Gadiformes; family Gadidae; genus Gadus; species Gadus macrocephalus. Next base: position 9,239,738 of record NC_082393.1, on the reverse strand, counting down.
CTAGGACAACAGTTTGCTGACAGTAGCTTCAGAAGAATGAATTTCCCTTCCATTTGTCTTTTTTCATGTTTGTACATCGTTCTTCCCTTCTGCAGGGTTAGTATCAAGCGATTTGCACTATATCCTCCTGTCTAGCTAAACTGGTAGAGCTTGGCATTAACATTGACAGGGTTAACGATTACATTCCCCCTGCTCAAAATGTGTGCACCCATGTTTTAAAAGGGTACCAAATGGCCCATCTTCAAATTTGAGGTCAGTTTTTGTGGTGGTGCAGATGGACTGGGGTCTCTGAAAATATTGAAGGATTCTTTCATTAAAGGAGACATATTATGGTGTTTTCCCAACAAGTAAACATAGTATATGAGTTCCCAGCGCTCGTCCGCTGGTCCACAAAATCATAGCTATGCTCTGATTGGAGGGGGTGGGGAAGTGGGAGGTAATATTCAAATGTGCCCCCTTCCTACGAAGGAGGGAGCGCCGAAACTGACTCGCTCATTTGGTAACTGTAGGCGGGGTACTTTCAGAAATGCTTATCTCAATCAAAAAATCATGTACAGACTATTTCCAAAGTTTATATGCGTGTGGGAGCACCAGAGACCCACCAACACCCCAAATCCCAGGAAAAGTGTTGTTTTCATAATATGTCCCCTTTAAATAATTTAATTCTTGTGGTTTAGCATTTAGGGTTCAGGTTTTTACAGGTGTGCCATTCTTTTTTCATTCATGTCTTTGAACAGAACAGAACACAGTTGATTCAAATGACTAATGGCGAATACACTATAGTGCCCTCTGTAGGAGGCGTATTATGGAAGAAAATAATCGCTATTCTATTATGAGTCTGTTTTTGTTTTGGCCCATCCCTGCTTACAACCCGTCCTGACCCCCTCCGTCTGCCCCCCAGGACCAGTACCTTGACAAGTTCTTTGCGTTGGTGCACGCGCTGGACGAACACATGTTCCCAGTGAGGATCGGGGACATGCGCATCATGGAGAACAACCTGGAGGCGGAGCTTAAGACCAGCATCGCGGCACTCAGCTCCTCACAGCTGGAGCCCGTCGTTCGATTCCTCCACCTGCTGCTGGACAAGCTGGTGCTGATGGTGGTGCGGCCGCCTGTCATCGCAGGGCAGATTGGTAACTCACTGATGTCACCTTTTATTGACCCGGCTGAGTCTCATTAGGATTCACTTGACATACAAGGGCAACAGAGAAAAGACAAACTATAATTGATTAAAAATCAAGTGCAACGATAACAGCGATCCATACCGGGACTGTCCAGTTCCACAATGCCTTAAATCGTCTCAAAAGTCTGTAGGAAATAAAATAATTGTTCTTCCCGAAAGAAAGTGTAAAAGCCCAAAACTGTAATGTATATTGATGCCATGATGTAAAAGCCATCCAAGGGAGAAGGACAAACTGCTTACTGCTACTTATTTATTTGAATTAGTAATTGAGGGAAAACTCTAGGATGGTGATCCCCTTAACTTCCGCCTGCTAGGTTGTGTGGTGAGCAAACTGCTACACAGAGCCCAAGGAAATGGCCTGTTTCTCAGTGATGTGTTGACATTGTATGCCTCTAGGCCTGGCTAATGAAACTTTAAAAGCCTCACGGCACTGACTAAGCTACTCTTACCATTTGTCGCCGAGTGTTTGCTTAAATAGCTTCACTGTAGATATGTGCCTAGATATCTTTGTATCTCTGTGATTCATCTCGTAATCTGGCCTCTGGTCTGTCTGTGTGTCTGTGTGTCTGTGTGTCTGTGTGTCTGTGTGTCTGTGTGTCTGTGTGTCTGTGGTGCAGTGAACCTGGGCCAGGCTTCCTTCGAGGTCATGGCATCGGTGGTCAACCGGCTCCATAAGTACCTGGACAGCAGCCAGGACATGCATGGCCGCAACAGCCTCCTGTCCTCCTACATCACCTACGTCTTCCGCCTGCCACACACAGACCCCAACTCCCCCTCCCCGGGTAGGCTAGCCCCCGTCCCAACTACCCACCCCAAACCACACCCTCCCCCTGCTCGAACACATCCAATTTATTTCCCTTCTTATGTCTTTTGATTTGGTTTCTCTCTCACTTGTCGTTACCCGCGACTCTGGCTCGGCCCGCAGCGCTCACGTTTCTTTCCTCATATTTATTGACTTCTCGTGTTCTTTTTTCCGTTTGGCGTTCTGTTTTTCCTTCTTTCTTTATTTCCCCACCCTCCTCCACTTGTTTTCCGCATGGCCAACACAGACACAAACACCGACGCAGCAGGTACCTACGGCCCACGGCCTTATACACCTCCCCCCTCTATTTATTTTTTATCCTGCTACATTTCTAAATCATTGCTCTTTAGGTAAAGTGAGTATAATGTTGTTATAGTATTTCCAAATGTACTTGTGAGGTTATTGCTAGGGAAATCCATCAATGGTTAAATCATGTTTGAGATAATACTAGACTCTCATCCATCTGCGTCTCACTCACACTAAGATTTTAGATCAGCTCAATCAGGTTGACATGGGGACGTAGGCAATGCGCTTTGCAGCGTCCCCCCTGCTATGGTCTCTCTTCACGACCCTGTCCATAAAGGCACATAGAGCCCATCAAAGCCCATACATTTCATAATACCGTTGATTGTGTTGGCCGTGAAGTGTTTAGAGAACTGAAATGATCTGTTATTTTTTTTCGAAACTCCTGATGCATCCTAGTCACCACGCACCCTGTGGCTTCCTCTTCGTCCCCGTTCCTTCTACTACCTTCCCGTGCTTAGGTCCGGGGGCGCTTGGGGGCTCGGTCCACTACGCCACCATGGCCCGCTCGGCGGTCCGCCCGGCCAGCCTCAACCTCAACCGCTCCCGCAGCCTCAGCAACAGCAACCCGGACATCTCGGGCACGCCCACCTCCCCCGACGATGAGGTCCGCTCCATCATCGGCAGCAAGGTGGGCGTTCTTTACCCGGGTGCGACGGCAGCTCGGTTCGTCCGTTCAGCCCCTTGCTGGTGTTGCATTAGGGAGCCGTACATCTTGTACGCAACACGCAGGGGTTGCATACATACTTTAACGTCCAAAGGTTGTCCTAAAAATGTGTTTGCTTCATCTGACAAGCAGCCAAGAAAATGATTTATTTATAATGATCCATGAAGCAAATTTTTTAATTGAACTGCACCAGAATGCAGCAAATGTTTATTATATCTACTTGGTAAATGACTCAAACGATTAATCGACTATTAAAATTTGATCAATTAATGTTCGACCGATAGACAAATCTGCTGATCGTGGCTACCTGACGAGGGGAAGCTCTGTGACTTTAAAGGGTGGCACGTTGTTCCAGTGGGAAGCCCGTACTATATTGATTCTGGACCCCGGCCAACCAGAGGCTACCTGAGGGCATTTCTCAACAGGCCAACACATGAAAATGCTCGTGTTAATATATTCCTGGATCTGATTGGGCTGCATTAGTCAATCTTAGCTATGTGTACATTGAGAACATTCCTCCAGCCATTTATTGGATACATGCATCACAAAGGCTATGGTGCCAAGTCTACAGTCCAGCCCTGGTCAAAGTCAGGGGTGGATGTACATAGTGATGACATGCAAACCCTGTACTTCACAACGACAAACATCAGCAAGGACAGATTATCTTCTTAACCGCTGTTACAGCCACCTCACACACACACACACACACACACACACACACACACACACACACACACACACACACACACACACAGCCATACAGCCAAGGAGGGGATAGTATGCTAGTCCGAACTTTTTTTGAATAGTGTTAGTCAGCCTGTGCATTACATATTAAAGTTAGATTGTTTAATGCCTTTTCGATAAACAATTTGTCAAGGCCATACATAGGCGATTATTGCTTATTTTCAAAATGCGGATTTTTGCATTCTGTAATGATATTGATAATGATATTTGTACTCTCAGAAACACCTATGTGTACCATGTGGTGTGATAAGGTTCATCCCTAACATCTAACATCTAACAATCTAAGTAGTGCGATGGATGCTACCCCTGGTCCAATGACTGTCACTTCTGCTTCTACTGCACTGAAACATGCCCTCTTCTACCGTAGCGAGGGCGCTTCCCCTCTTATGTTTCACCAAATAAGAGGGGAAGCAAGGGCGAGACTCCCCCAAACCCACCCCACCCGTAACCTACACTACTCTTTCTCTCTTGTGAGGATGGCCAGATCCTCTGAATCCACCATCGTTTTATGTTCCTAATGGAGCCCTCTACTGTCTGCCCTGAACACTGTGAATGTCTTATGATTTACCTTTCTTAACCTGTGGTTGTTTACCCCCCCCCCCCCTCCCTCCTCTGTACTGCTCGCTCGGTTCCCTTGCCTCTCTGCCTGTGACCTCTGACCCCATGGCGCCCTGCCCACGCTAGGGCCTAGACCGCTCCAACTCTTGGGTGAACACCATGGGCTGTAAGGGGGCTCCCTGGGGAACCGGCCCCGGGTCCGCTCCAGAAACCATACAGGTTGTTCCACTAAATGCCCCCAACAGTCCTCCCTATATATTAATTGTTTAACTACACACACAAAACCCACAACAGTCTCATTTAGGGGGAAGGATACCGGGCCATTTCACATTTTGGTGACTCGTTGTCATGTCGTCACGCTCTCTCTGTAAACACTCAGTCCTTGGCTGGCAGCCATTTAATTCCAAATATGAGCGCAGTGTTGTTCAAAAACTCCAGCCTATCAGAGTAACATCCGTGCTCTCTTTGCCCTGGTAAACTACGGTTGGAAAAGCTAATTCTAATCTGAAAAATCCTTCTGAGCAGATTTCTGTTAATCTTTTAACATCGTTATTCTGTCTATTTCGGATAAAAACAGTTTGATTGCTCCATAGTTTGCTACAGTGTGGCACCACCGTTGTTGGCCCTTCTCAAGACGACAAAAGGCAAAACCATGAGAACCAAAGTGTGACAATGCCACCGCATCTACACCGAGAGCACACCGCTCCCATGAGCTCTCACATGATCCCTCAGGCCCCTCCCATTGGGTGTCACAGCCGCCTCCATGACTTATCATCTGCACACCTGTCGTGTGTTCACCTCCCACCCTCAGCCCCCCCTTCCCACCCAATAGCATCATGTAGTCCACATTCATTCATCATAGTTTACATCATCCCTTCATCACTCCAAAGTCCTCAGCCTAGTCATGGATGAAAGTATTCCATAACACCATACTGTTCTTTTGGTTATTCTTGCCATACTGTAACACATAAGGTAGTGGAGATGGTGGTTTAATGTCCCTCAGCAGGCATAGTATTAGATAATCTCAGAAAATCCCTTCCCCTGCTTCCTTTTCCTGTTAACCTTTAACCAGCCTCACGGCTACCTTATAACCCTGCATGATCTCCTACTAACATCATATTGCATGGAGTTCACACTGGCTGAAGGTGCGTGCGTGTGTGTGTATGTGCGTGTTGGCTCTTGTGTGCATGCGTTTCTGCCGTTTGTGTACTTCACTTGTCTTGTCCGTGATTTGTCGCATCATAAACGTGTGTTCAACACCTATTGAGGAATGTTTTACCTAACATAAGCAAACAAAAGCCATGTCGACATGGGGGTTCAACATACGGTTGAGCTCGGAGCATGAGTTGCATGAGTTTGCCAGCGAGACCAACTGCTGTGATTGACATTTTGCGGTTGTGTTGTTGTATAAAGGAAGGAAGAGCTTTGGTAAAAGGTCATTACCTGCCGCTTGACACATCGATTAAAAGGAGGCCTTGCGTTTCACTTGAATCAGTTAAACATTTTGGACTGTCGTCACATTTGGGTTGCACTGACAATGCCTTAAAGGAGAGCTGTCAACGCTCGCTGTTTACTATATATGGTCTTCATACGCGTGTTATAAAAATTTGGTCAGGACTCAAATTATCCTTTTTTACTTTGTGGCACCGGGACTTCCAAATTCCGAATGTTAGGAGTAACAGTGAAAATGTAGAATCACCCATCAGAATGTTAGGAGCGGCAACAATTTATGTGGATTTGTATTTTTATTGATACAAATATTTTAGGTGTTAATTTAAGATAAACTCTTTCGCTTACACAACATTTGCTGATGCGCCTATTGACTGTAATCTCAGTCAAGTAAACGGTCAAATTCTTCACAGAACAGGCGTATGAAGTGGTGCTATTATTAGTAAATAGGTGATGGTTCCTCTTTGAGGCCTGTGGGCACAAACTGTAAATACTAGCACCATGCCCTCAACCTTTCCATTGTCCTATGTGTTTGTCTGATTAATGACAACGAGGTGTGTGTGTGTGTGTGTGTGTGTGTGTGTGTGTGTGTGTGTGTGTGTGTGTGTGTGTGTGTGTGTGTGTGTGTGTGTGTGTGTGTGTGTGTGTGTGTGTGTGTGACCCCAGCAGAAACACCACCAGGTATGCAGAGACCATCTGCGGTCCCGTTGCTCCTCCACTAACCTTGTTGTTACCATCCATCCCACCCATAGGCCATGGAGCGCTCTGGCAATCGCATGTCTTCGCACACGGAAAGCGCCAGTTTCTTGCAGTCTTTAACAGGACGATTGCCCACCAAAAAGGTAGAGCCCCCTTGCACCAGGGGAAAGGAGCCCGCCACGAGCCCCTGATCCTTCTCCTGTGTTATCTGTGTTTGGTTTTGTTTTTCTCTGCGTGCTTCCTTTGTCCCGTCCGTGCGTTGTTTGGGTCTACGGTTGTGTGGGCTGATGTTCTGGTATTCTTTGGTGATTGTGCCGTCTTGGTGATTGTTGCCAAAGGTCAATGCTCTGCTGCCTCTTGTTTGAATGTGTGACAATATTTATTTTTGATGTGATGGAATGTCAACGTTTAAACTACTGTTTGAATATAAGCCTGCACACTAAACGCCACTGGATTTGTATGTATTGCTGCATCTATTTGGGGAAAGCTCGAAAGAAACCAAGAAAAAGCACTTTTCCTCTCTTCTCTGCAAATTTGTTTAGCAGATTCTTTATATATTCTTCATTATACCAATTCAATAATTGCTTTGAAACTAAATCACCAGACAAGATCTCAGAAGACGTATAAATGTATGTTTTGAAGCAATTGCTTGAAGAGAATCGTGCATTTTAATGGTTTTGTTAAAGAATCTCAAAGTGCCATGAAAATTGTCCTCATGATTGTTTTGTTTCTTCGCGGTGTTATGGGAACACTGAATCGCAAACCAGGGGGTTTTGTCAACTTGTTTTTGTCAAACATCTTTGATTGGTGTGAGGAGTCACAGTAGCATACAAAGATCATTTTGGAGGTTCATATAATTGAAACATTAATTTCATCTTCAATATTAAATCGTGCAAAATGTTATTCAGGTGGGTTTCAGATTATAAACACGCCGTGTGTTTGTAAGTTGATCATATTTTTTTGGTGACGGTCAATCAATTAAGAATAACACACAACCCTCACTATATTATATTATTATTATTATTATTATTTATTATTATATTGATTGTTGACATAGCATCAACAGAGCAATTGATTGACAATCTTTGTGGTGTGGCGGGGTAGCCCTCCATAAGGATGTCTGGTCTTATCAAGCACTCACTATCCCTCACTCTTTTCTCTCTGTCCTCCGATGTCTGTCCTTGGTCAACACTGTTGACACTTGCCCCTGTGTTCCCGGGGCCCCAGCTGTTCCACGAGGAGCTGGCCTTGCAGTGGGTGGTCAGCAGCGGCAGCGTGCGCGAGGGGGCCTTACAGCAGGCCTGGTTCTTCTTTGAGCTCATGGTGAGTACTGTCCCGAAAAATGAACAGGCTTGAAGTCAGACATGGGCGTGTCCGACTGTAGACTCTGTGGCCCCCAGGTGAAGAGCATCATCCACCACCTATACTTCGCCCAGCGCCTTGAGTCGCCCAGGAAGAACCGCTTCCCCGAGCGCTTCATGGACGACATCACCGCACTGGTCAGCACCATCGCCGGCGACATCGTCTCTCGCTACCAGAAGGTGACCCCTCACACACGCTTAGTGATAACTACAGACTTGTCTGTTTGTGTGAGTGCATTTTGCTGAGGCTTTCCCACCTGTGTGCTGCTTGATCCTTGCATTCTTCCCATTTTTGGTTAAGCCTTTCTACGGAATCGAGGCCAGGCCGGTCTCGGGTTGGTCTCAAGAGGCTATGCTTTCTTACAAAAATCGGATAACCGATTGCGTTCTGTCTATTGGAGACCACCTTCCAGTCTACCTGTGTGTGGGTGTGAGTGGAGTCAAGTTTCATATCAACACATTGTATGCGGAAATAATGCAGTTGAACGTGGCTTCTGCCCTGCCAACAGGACCTGGAGCTGGTGGAAAGGCTGAACACTAGCCTGGGCTTCTTCATCAACGACCTGCTGTCTGTCATGGACCGGGGCTTTGTTTTCAGCCTCATCAAGACCTACTGGAAACAGGTGAGTGCTGCTGCTACCATGGTTCGCTTTGTGAGTATAAAAGATTGACGATGTTATCGATTCACTCAATAGGTTTTTCCGCTCTGAATGGTGTTTTTATGATATTTCACTATTCTGGAGCTTTTAGCTATTGTTGTTTTCATTATGTATTATTCACTGTTCTGTACTTGCTGCTTTGACACCCTTATTCTCACTTGGGATGAATGAAGCTAGTCCATCGTATCTTATCTTAGGTATCCACCAAGCTGTATGCCCAGCAGAACCCCACCCTGGAGTCCCTGAGGCTGGACTTCCTGAGGATTGTGTGCAGCCACGAGCACTACGTCACCCTGAATTTGCCCTGCAGCCTGCTCACCCCGCCCGCTTCCCCCTCCCCCTCCGTCTCCTCCGCCACCTCGCAGGTGATGGTGCAAACATGGATGTTAATCAAGGGAGGCTTCAACAGCCCCTTAACTCGCTTTCCAACCGTCAATCATGCTTCATGTCACAACGTGTCTTAAAGCTATGCGCACATCGGCCCAACAAACAGCAGCACCCCACGATGTTGACCAGATTGGGCCAACACTGAGTCATGTGCAACCTACACCCACCCCGCACGCTGCGGCAATGTTGGTGTGTGTTGGTGTTTGGAGGGTCAATGTGCAAGCACCTGAAAACATCTCCTCTCTTACAGCGTGTTTTGTTTGTATTATTGCCATTTTCACAGATTCCCTTTCCAAATCCCATATTTTTAAATACTCTAACCGTCGACCCTCCTCTACCCAAAACACCAAAAGCCACCTGCAAATGTTTTTAGTTGCTTCGTGATTTATTTGTGATTATTATTTGGGGCGGCTGTAGCTCAGGAGGTAGAGCTGGTTGGCTGGTAACCGCAAGGTTGCTAGTTCAATCCCCGCCTCCTCCTAGCTGAGTGTCGAGGTGTTCCTGAGCAAGGCACCTAACTCTAACTGCTCTCGACGAGCTGGCTGTCGCCTTTGCAGGGCTGACTCCGCCGTTGGTGTGTGAATATGTGTGAATCACACATTGGTTCCAACAGACAGTGATGGGTGGAGGGAGTAGGATGCAGGGGGGGGGGCAGACAAACAGACAGACCGACAGACCGACAGACAGACAGACAGACAGACAGACAGACAGACAGACAGGCCGACAGAGGGACGGATAGAATGTCGGGCGTGCAGAGGGAAAAAAACACGACAAAGGATTATTTGGCAGCACAGCTCTTGAGCTAAGCAGGATATTTCACTATTCTCAGTCACATTCACACAATGTGAATGTGTGTATGAATGGATGATTGTGAGGCAATATTGAAAAGCGCTTTGGGTGGCCACTGGTTACAGAAAAAGCGCTATATAAATGCAGTCCAACCACCATTTACCATTATTATTATTTCAACTATTATTTCTTTTTTTACCTTCCAGAGCTCTGGTTTCTCAACGCATGTCCAGGACCAGAAGATAGCCAACATGTTTGAGCTATCCATCCCTTTCCGGGAGCAGCACTTCATGGCTGGGCTGGTGCTGTCTGAGCTGTCTGTGATCCTGGAGCCAGACAATGAGGTGTAAGTAGCCCAATAGAAGCAAACACATCGAGGAGGGCCTCCATGCCATCTTAAATCCAGGGCTATAACAAAGGGTGGGGTTCTGTCGATGGCAGACGACTGTTGTCACTCTGACAATCAACGCCCTAGCAAGACAATTGCGTTGAGAGATGGCTAGCACCTGCATGGTCGAGATAACAAGCTGAAGACTCGTAGTGTTGTGACGTTCACGTAGGACCACTTAAAGGATCGATGCTTTTGTCTTTTTTTCCGGGTCTTTTTATCTTAATGTGTCAGATTGCCCAACGCTTTTGCCATCCTCGTCGTCCTTCATTCTCTCCCCTTTCTCCCCCCCCCTCCTCTCCTGGTGTCCCTCCCCAGCATGTTCGGACTGCACAAGAAGGTGGTGAACGTGGTGCACAACCTTCTGTCCAGCCACGACTCGGACCCGCGCTACGCCGACCCGGAGGTCAAGGCCCGGGTGGCCCTGCTCTACCTGCCGCTCATCGGCATCGTCATGGAGGCGCTGCCGCAACTTCACGACTTCACAGGTTCGGGGTTTATGGAGCTCGGAGCGCCACGGCGTTCCGGGTGACTCCTGTTTGAATAGTTGCACATAGATAGATTGCTCTTACTGTGGGGTTTTTGTTGTCACCGGGGTGTACAAATAAGGAGGAATGATGAAAGAATTTAGGTAATCATGGTTTTTAGAAGAATAGGGCAATAGACCCAAAATTTAAACCAATCAAAACCAATCAGTGTTACAATCAGGGTCATGAGGTCATTTCAGCCCCCCTGAAATGTTTGTCTGTACCCCCGTTCCTCTGAGCAGAGTCTCACGTTCAGTGGGGTCGCCCAGGCTGCCCACAGGGGGGCGCTGCGGGAGGCTCTGGCGAGGAGGCCGACGGAGACGTGTTGATCAGCCAGACGGTAGCCATGGCGATAGCCGGTACCTCCGCCGCCCCGCCAATGTCCCGGCCTAGCAGCTTCCTGCTAAACACGCAGGTAGTAGACAACATAACCACGTTTTTTGGTCCGCAGAGGAAATTAATAGAACAATGGACTAAAGCATATTTAAATTGAATTAACTTGAATGATCGTTGATTTCGTAAAAAAGAAAAAGTAGGCTAGTAAATCCTTATAGTTTTTAATGAACACTCAGCATCATACTGATTTGCTTTGCTGCGTTACGCACATTCCAACAGAGCAGAATGAGGTGTGTTTACCCTCTAACTCACTCTTCCTCCTCTTCTTCCCCGCCGTCCCCTCCCCAGACCGGCCGACAGCACGGGACCTTCTCTGCGGAGTCCAGCCGCAGCCTGCTGATCTGCCTGCTGTGGGTGCTGAAGAATGCAGACGAGATGGTGCTGCAGAAGTGGTTCACAGACCTGTCGGTGTCCCAGCTCAACCGCCTGCTGGACCTGCTCTACCTCTGCGTGTCCTGCTTCGAGTACAAGGTAGAAGGGAATGGATGGCAATGCAGTAAATCACCGTGGCACGGATCTGATCCATCGTTGCCTGAAATGGGATTCTTTTGGTGCTCGATTTGATCTGTTTGCTTGGGATTGCTGTGATCTGTTTTGCTGCACTGAACTGTAACCTCTGTGCCATCTCCTTTTTAAACATTTAATCTAGAAAGGAGTTTTGTTAGCGCTACGCTATGCTAGTTCTCTCTGCGTTTCCTCCCACTTACCTGCTTAGCTCAAGAGCTGTGCTGCCAAATAATCCTTTGTCGTGTTTTTTTCCCTCTGCACGCCCGACATTCTATCCGTCCCTCTGTCGGCCGGCCTGTCTGTCTGTCTGTCTGTCTGTCTGTCTGTCTGTCTGTCTGTCTGTCTGTCTGTCTGTCTGTCTGTCTGTCGGTCTGTCGGTCTGTCTGTTTGTCTGCCCCTCCCCCCCCCCCCCTGCATCCTACTCCCTCCACCCATCACTGTCTGTTGGAACCAAGGCCCATGTTGTGTTCACCATGCAGGGCAAGAAGGCCTTTGAGCGCATGAACAGCTTGACCTTTAAGAAGTCCAAGGACATGAAGGCCAAGCTGGAGGAGGCCATACTGGGCAGCATTGGGGCCAGGCAGGAGATGGTGCGACGCAGTCGCGGGCAGCTGGGTGAGCAGCCGGGGGCCGTGGGTGTGTGGGTTTGTGGGCGGATTAGTGGCTATAGTATGGGAAGGATGCACACAATGTCCTGTAGCTGAAGTAACATGGGATGTTGATTATTCAAAAGCACACAATGTACAATTCGCTCCCCTCACACCTAAACAGGAGTGCACAGACATTCAGTCAATCCTCAGTGTCTTTGTAGAGCTTGTACGGTTTTTTGTATGTCTATGGTAAACAGTGATCAATGGTGTGTGTGTGTGCATGTTACAGAGAGGAGTCCATCGGGCAGTGCGTTTGGTAGCCAGGAGAACCTTCGCTGGAGGAAAGACATGACCCACTGGAGACAAAACAGCGAGAAGATGGACAAGTACGCTCATTGGTTCTCATCTGTCCCCGAATACAAGCTCCTCCACGACACAGTATTTTACCGTTATTTTCAAGATTATTTTATTCCCCCTGGTCTTAAATGTAACCTTTGCAACTTCACCGGAAACATGCTTTATATCTATTTTACGATGCTGACACAAGGGAACAACCTTCACTCTTTGAAAAAGTTTCTAGCTCCTTGAGTCCTCCTTCGGACACAACAGCCTAGGTCACCCTAGAGTAGAGGAGAAGTGTGCTCCTTAAAGCCCTTTGAGGCCATGCTGTGTGAAGTAACTTCACTTGGGTGAGCTCCAAGAGCAACTCTTCACGGAAAGGAAATCAAGAAGCACTATTTGTAGAGTGGAGATAAGTCTCCCTTATCTTTTCCAATTGTGATTTACATTGCAATGCAGAGCGGCATGTGATGTTGAGTTTATTTCCCCTCAAAATAGGTATTTGCCGCTTTGGTTTAGAACCATCCATCCATCAAAACACAATCCTTCCATGCATTACATATAACTCTCATTTATCTTTCTTACATTTTGGTTTTCCGTTCGGAGTGGTGAAGAATTATCATTTTATTAAGGCAACAAGGAATTGCTTGTTCTGATGACGTGTGTGTGTGTGTGTGTGTGTGTGTGTGTGTGTGTGTGTGTGTGTGTGTGTGTGTGTGTGTGTGTGTGTGTGTGTGTGTGTGTGTGTGTGTGTGTGTGTGTGTGTGTGTGTGTGTAGGAGCCACAGATCTATCAGGTATTGTATGGTAAACACCCGCAGTGTGCCCTACTCCCCTTACGCTTTTTTTAAACCTGCTGATACGTGATGCGTTCAATGACATATGGGACTTCAGGAGATCGAAAAGGGGGAAGAATCAATTCAATGCATTAGCCTTAAATTTATTGCACAGCCCTTCCACTATTTTTGTCTTAATCCGCTACTACCTTACTTTCAATAATACTGACTTCTATGTCCTAAACTTCAGCCCTCTCGGAAAGTGGTTTGACTTTTATTCATTTCATCCCTCTTTCGGATTCCTTTCTAACTCCTCATGTACATGAATGTATATCAAGATCGTTTTCCCCATCCCTGGTTGTCTCTCCCTTGCCCCTGGCCTACCCCCTGTTTCTGGTGTTTTGGGGTTTGAGGTTGGGGTAGTATTGCGTTTGATTGGTTTGTTCATGTTTTGGGGCCCTGTCTCTTCAGCCTTGGTCTGGTGTGCTGCTTTAGTAATGTGAAGGCTAACTTTGAGTCGTCGTGACCCATCGACAGAACTTCACTACTAAGATGTGTTTCTCTCAACCGTCATAACAGTAACTGCCTACTACTTAACTAAACTTTTCAGTCATTGGTTATGATGGAAAATGACATTTTAGGTCTGTGTCTAAAATGCTCTGCAGTGTGTGTTGCCTGTAGAAATGGTTTGCGATGTGGAGAACCTTACTTCCTTCAATAGAAAACACTTAAAGGTCCCATGACATGCCACCAGGTGTGAGTGTGATTAGCCGATACTGATCTATTCGTCACACGTAACAGCCAGATTTTCAAAACGGCTTGTACCGGCGTCTAATCACACTGACACCTGGTGGCATGCCATGGGACCTTTCTAAATAAACGTCAAAACACACAAATGCAGGGGCTTCTGCTGTTCCTCACGGGAAGTTAGTCTCCTTAATTATTTTCTGCTGCCGCTCCCTAACCCAACGTTACAGGGAAGTCGTAGGCCCATTGCTCCTGTTGTGTTGATAAACCCCTTGAGGACGTTGCAGGTTGAGAGACAGTGTCTTGCTGCGTAACAGTGGAGTTTCCCAAGAAGCTAGGCGTGTACACTGAACCCTGAAGAGAATGGGCCCTCTCTGCATATAGCTTGAGTGGTGTGACCCAGGGCGTGTGTGAGATTCAGAGGTTCTCCCCAAGGTTAAGATGCGGGGTGATTAGAAGGAATAATGTCTGACAGCTACTTCCTTGACCCCGTCCCCGTTTCCCAGGACAAGAGCAGAGTTGGAACACGAAGCACTGATTGACGGTAACCTAGCAACGGAAGCCAATCTTACAATTCTGGATACTCTGGAGATCGTTGTGCAGGTATGTTTGTATATTGATGCCTTGAACACAAACAACAGCCTTTGTTTTTATGTCAATCTCAAACGAGGAAATTAATTTTTCCCGTGTGTGTGTGTGCGTGTGCGCAGACGGCCTCTGTGACGGAGACCAAGGAGAGCATCCTGGGTGGGGTGCTGAAGGTGTTGCTCCACAGCATGGCCTGCAACCAAAGCGCCCTCTACCTGCAACACTGCTTCGCTACACAGAGAGCCCTGGTGTCAAAGGTCTAGGAAAACTCATCAAACTCCTGAAATGATCACCTGTATAACTGTGTGTGGGTGTCGGTGTATATATTTGATTTGTGTGTATATCGGGGTGTATATTCATGCGTGTGTGTATATTTTCTAATGCGTGTGTGTGTAGTTCCCAAAGCTGGTGTGTATTTGTTTGTGTTTTTATTCTAATGTGTGTGTATTGTGTGTGTGTAGTTCCCAGAGCTGCTGTTTGAGGAGGAGACAGAGCAGTGTGCAGACCTTTGCCTGAGGCTGCTGAGGAGCTGTGGCAGCAGCATCAGCACCATCCGCGCCCACGCCAGCGCCTCCCTCTACCTCCTCATGAGGCAGAATTTTGAGATCGGCAACGTAAGCACATTTAGTTTGTTTCTCACTGATGTTTCAAACGTCATATTTGATCATTTTCAGGGCATGTCTTCTCTTTATAATAAGTTCATATCTTAATTTAATGAGGATCAAATGTAATTATTCCCCGGACCTAGATGAAATGTGGGATTGGCGATTGTCATTTAATTAACTTACACTAAAATCGGACACAAACTCATCCTCGTTCCTATCTTTGTGTTTGAATATCGCTTGCCTGTTTGGTAAGATTGCTTAAATGTAGAATAGTTAAAAATTAGAGCTGTCAGTTAAACGCGTTATTAACGGCGTTAACGCAAACCAATTTTAACGGTGTTAAAAAAATTATCGCGCGATTTTTTTTTTTTTTACTTTGGCTCAAAGCAAAGAAGCAGTAGCCTGACTGCTATGTTCAAATGACATTTGTTCAAAGCAGTCGTTTAATTGCACTATAGGCTCTTTTTTTGTATCGTCCTGTTTTGATCAGTATATGCCAATGTTGTTATCAATAAAAAATCATTTGCACAAGACAAGCCGATGCACTTCACCATGTTGATAAGAGAATTAAAATGAGAAGAATTATGGGACAAAAAAATCAAGGGATATTTAGCATAGAAAAAGAATTTGCGATTAATCGCGATTAATCGTGAGTTAACTATGACATTAATGCGATTAATCACGATTAAATATTTTAATCGCTTGACAGCTCTATTAAAAATGCTATTAAAAATATATTTTTCTCATATGCAATCCTCATTGTTATTTTACATCAATCAAGGGTTTTTCTGGTCTTGTGAGAGTCTTGCTCTCTTCTCCCATGAAAGGGTCCTGTTTCCCCTCACTTCAAGGCCTGTTTCCTATTACTCCTCCTCCTCTTCCTCCTCCAGAACTTTGCCAGGGTGAAGATGCAGGTGACCATGTCTCTGTCGTCACTTGTGGGAACCTCCCAGAACTTCAATGAGGAGTTCCTGCGCCGCTCCCTTAAGACCATCCTGACCTACGCCGAGGAGGACCTGGAGCTCCGGGAGACCACCTTCCCTGACCAGGTACCCCTTTATTCATTCGGGGAAAGGCCATTGAGAGTCGGCTCTCTATTTCAATGACGGCCGGTCAAACAACCAGAAAAACAAAGCAGTAAATCAAGTAAATAAATAAATACAGTAATTCAACACAATGGGATAACTAAAAAAACAAAAAAAACACGAGCAATCTTCATCCAATGCGATTTCAATCATCCCCTTGAACTTCTGTGTGTGTGTGTGTGTGTGTGTGTGTGTGTGTGTGTGTGTGTGTGTCATCTTCATCGTCATTGTCATCATCGGCAGACACTCGAAGTCGTGTACTTCTGTCCTCCTTCTTGGTCCTTATGCGTGTTCAGGTAGGCGAAGAGGCCGATCCCGGACCCACATATATAGGGGCAATGTGGGCATGGGTGGGCAGTGGTGATTGTGGGTTTGGGTTGAACCTTTCTGCGTCTGCGCTTGGCTTCTGCAGCACTATGGAGATCGTCATTATACTGCGCAGGTCCGTCTTGGACAAGTTGTCTCCAGACCGTTTGTTGCTGTGGCCTCCCAGCTCTTAAGGTCTATGTGGCACTTCTTGAGGTTTGCTTTGATGTTATCTTTGAACCTTTTCTTTTGGTCTCCTTGGGCATGCTTTCCTTGAACAAGCTGTGAGTAGAGGACTTGTTTGGGGAGGCGAGGGTCAGGCATCCGAATGTTGGGCGATGATGGCAGTAATGGTGGAGAAGCCGGCCTCCTCCAGGACGCTGGTGTTAGTCCGTCGAACCTCCCAGGTTATCCTGAGGATTCTCTGTAATAATAATAATAATAATAAATGAAATTTATATAGCGCTTAATATGGTACTCTAAGACGCGGTTCTGTAGGTACCTCTTATGGACTCAAGGCCTCAAGTTCTCTCAAGGGCCTGCTGTATGTGGTCCAGACTTCTGACCCATACGGAGCAATACCGTTTTGTAGACCAGAATTTTGGTCTACAAAAGCCGTCAAAAGCGGCTGTAAACCAGGAAGCGGTTGCCGCCCATGTGAACGCGCGCAGATTTTGCCCTACCGCTCAGCTTTCCTTGTGCTGAAACTTTCGGCGGCAGCAGCAGCCACTTTTGAAAACGCCTGGCCCTTCACACCGCCGCGCTGAACCCTCCGGTAGCGAGGCGGTTATAAGGGCGGTTGCCGCGCGGCGGTGTACAAGCACCTTAAGTCAAAGGCTTTATGAGGTCTATGATGGCCATGCAGAAAGGTGGATTCGGTTCCCGGCACTTTTCTTGCAACTGCCGAGCGCCAAAGATCATATCCGTAGTGAGTCTGTTTGGGTGGAAAATACCGTGGGAATTCCCAAAGTCCACCTTGTCACCCTTCTTAAAGAGGGAGATGACTAAAGCATCCTTCAGCTGTGCAGGAATCTATATATCAGGGCTGTCAAACAATTGAAAATTTTAATCACCATTAATAATGTCGACATTCTGTGGGCAAAACTTTTCAAAATCACAGTAAAAAAATAAATAAAGTATGTTAATGGGTACATTTTAATTAATTGCGTTAAAATAAGATTGCGTTAACGCGTTATTAATGTGCTAATTTTGACAGCCCTAATATATTTAAATATGTGGGTTTATGTAAACGTTTGTGTGTTTGTATGTTTCTGATATTTATGTGCGTGTCTGTTTGGTACCCTCAGGTACAGGACCTTGTGTTCAACCTGCATATGATCCTGTCTGACACGGTGAAGATGAAGGAGCACCAGGAAGACCCTGAGATGCTCATAGACCTGATGTACAGGTACTAGCACATCATATAACGGAACTACTTCTACACACTGATACTCATAGACCTTGAGAACAGGTTCTAGTCTGCACAGTAGCTGTGCCTGTTTGTGTGGTGTGTGGCGGTGTTGATTCCATTTGACGACCTTTCGTGGTCCCCCAGGATCGCCAAGGGTTACCAGACGTCCCCAGACCTCCGTCTGACCTGGCTGCAGAACATGGCGGGGAAGCACACAGAGCGGACCAACCACGCCGAGGCGGCCCAGTGTCTGGTGCACAGCGCCGCCCTGGTGGCCGAGTACCTCAGCATGCTGGAGGACCGGAAGTATCTACCCGTCGGCTGCGTCAGCTTCCAGGTCAGCAATCTCTCCCAGGGGAACGTCCAATGTGGTCTTTCTGTGTTTATGTCCTTTATGTTTATGTCCATAAAAACAGCGATGTGGAGGGAAATGGCAGTAAATGTGGGATTTGTTCGGCAGAGATTCTCAAAGGAGCAAAATAAGTGTTTTTATTAAGATGGTACTTATTGTGATAACCGTGTACTGGATGAGCAAAAGCATGCCTTAGCCTATTGCCACATTTCTTGAATTGTCTTCCCAACAAATTTGTTGTTTAGTTTTGCTCTTGAACCATGTATATAAGTATTATAGTATATTGTGTATTTCAATTGTAAATGAAATGGGCAATTGGCCTTTAGATTTTTGCTAACACAGTCCTGGAATCCGCATATCATGTTTTTGTCATGTTTTTTTTGCTAATTTTCTCTCTCCTTTCACTTCCCGCCAGAACATGTCGTCCAACGTGCTGGAGGAATCGGCGGTGTCTGACGACGTGGTCTCCCCTGACGAGGAGGGCATTTGCTCAGGGAAGTACTTCACTGAGGCGGGCCTGGTGGGGCTCCTGGAGCAGGCCGCCGCCTCCTTCTCCATGGTGAGTTGAATGGATGAATACATCATCAGTATCATTCAGCATCTGATAATGTCCTACAACAGCTTTAGACACGCACTGAATGGAGGACATTTTATGTAGTATATGTGCATTTTCCTTGATGTATTTTTACGTTAACATCCTTAAATATGTGAATATATCAAAATAATATATATATTTATGTGTCTATCGATATATAAATCGATATCGATGTATAATAGCTTCAATGCGACACAAAAATTGAAGCTATTTTACATTATATTTCCCAAAAATAAAACGTTAGTATAATATAAAATGATGAGCTCAAATCTTGTTGGACGGGGCATTTCACTTCCATTCATTTCATATTTGTTTGAACCTATCATATGGCTGCCGGCGGAAGCTGTGAGTAATCGGTGAACTTCAAGCTGAGACTCGGTCAGAACTAGTAAACTCATGTTTCGGGTTTCAAATCAACACCCTGTACTTTCAGAATAAACCTTCTTTAAAGGAGACATATTATGGTGTTTACCCAACAAGTAAACATAGTATTTGAGTTCCAGAAAACGTGTTTTTGAAGCTGTTAGTTGGAAATAGCCTACCGCTATTCCCCTCTGTTGCAGTCCCTGCGCTGTTTCTGGTGTCTGTAGCTTTAATGCAAATGAGCTGCTGCCCATTGACCAATGAGCTGTCAGACTGAACCACAGCATGGAGGAGAAGGGATTGTTGCCGTTTGCAGACTCCTGGAGCTCTACATAGTATAATAATAGCTGCCGGACTGCCACAGAGTTCTCCCCGCCGGACCTGCCAGCTTCGGCGGCAGTTCACATCCCGGAGTAAACCCGCCGGAGCAGTCGGGTAGCTCGGCAGCAGTCCGGCAGCTCAGCTCTGGGAGTACAATCCCGTTCTCCTCCATGTCTCCTCACCGGACTGCCGCCGAAGCTCAGCAGCAGTCCGGTAGAGGAAGGGATTGTACTCCCGGAGCTGAGCTGCCAGGCTGCCGCCAAGTCCCCCCCGCCAGAACTGCTTGTCCGCTGGTCCACAAAATCTTAGCTATGCTCTGATTAGAGGGGAGTAAGGAAGTGGGAGGTAATATTCAAGTGCGCCCCCTTCCTACGTAGGAGGGGGCGCTGAAACTGATTCGCTCGTTTGGGAACTGTTGGCGGGGTACTTTCAGAAATGCATATCTTACTCAAAAAATCATGTCTTCTTTCAAAGTTTGTATGCGTGTGGGAGCACTAGAGAGACCCAAAACAACACCCCAAATCCCAGGAAAATTATATTTCTACAAATCCATGAAGAAACAGGAAACAAGGCATAACTCCGCCCCCTTACAGTTTCTGGTTTCCAGCCCAGATCGGTGGCGTCTCCCCACACAAATTCTGCTAATATGCAGTAGGACCGCTGGATCCCAGATTATACTGTGGGTCAACCAACAACAAGAATCATTTCATGCAACATAGCAGTTCAGCACACCTGTTTCGAATGACCTGGCTGCATGTGTGGAGTTCTGGAGGTGACCCTCATGGCTACTGGGACCCATGTAGTGTCTCCTCCCCCTCCCCCTCCATCCTCCTCTCCAGGCTGGGATGTACGAGGCGGTCAACGAGGTGTACAAGGTGCTCATCCCCGTCCACGAGGCCAACCGCGACGCCAAGAAGCTCGCCACCATACATGGTAAACTGCAGGAAGCCTTTGGCAAAATCGTCCACCAGGTAAATCCAGCGTCTGCATCGCAGCACCCACACCCACACACCTCCCAACCCCCCTTCTGAGTAACAGCACCCACACCCGCACCCCCCACAGCGGTGCATTAGATTGAATATTCCCCGTTGGAGGTCTATTTGAAGCCCACATAACGTTGATAATCCTATTTGATCGTGTTAATGGGGTTTTAGTTTCTGCTAAATTGACAAAGATCTATGCTTCGGTTGTTCTTCAACGCAAACTGTGACTTTGTTTGTGTATCAAACCCTCCACTGAGGTATGGGCTCAGGTGTGCGCTTCATGTTAAGGGTATGATCAAATGACTTGCATGAAGTGGAAATACTGTGACTAAGTTGCGTGCTTTAACAAGTTACCTTAACAAGAGTAGGGCAGCAGGTTCAAATATGACTTTGCTGAAGCGACGGGAGTAATATTTCCCTAGTGACAGATGAACTACAAAGGGACATTTGTTTCTGCTTAAGTCACTGCAAAGGAAAAGAGCAGATTTGTTCTGGGAAAAGTAGTTCAGAAGTAGGATCAGAATAATCTGATGATACTGCACTTTGACACAATTTACTTTTTTTGGTATTCAACTATTTCTTGTATGTTTTACTGTGTTAGATTCAATAGAATATACACTAACTCTTTTGGCTGTGACGTTCATTCGATTTTTTGGAAAGGGGTACATTAATCTTTGTCAAATGAGGTGTGCGTGTGTGTGTCAATATGTAGGGTGACCTTAATAAAATGGTTCCCCTGCATGTTGTACACCGGCCCCTGTTGCTATTTAGATTCTAAGACCAGGTGCTGAAGAGTACTGTTTAGTGTTTGTATGTATGCGGGGAAGGGGGTGTGGTGGTGGGTTTGTGTGCGTCCAGGCGTTCACGTTTCTCCTGTATTCTCTTTATCACACAGAGTACTGGCTGGGAGGTAGGTGGTTCCTGCAGTTCTCTGCTTGGTCTCAGTTGTTCGTTGTTTGGTCGTTTATCATTCACTCTTTTTCTTTTTACGTTTTGCTACCAGCGGGCGCTCTGTCGCTACCTTTTCTACGTCCTGTACATATCCATACATCCATTAACACCTGCGGACAATGCCGACTGTCTGCCCCCCAACCCCCTGCACCCCAAACTCAACCCCCGCCCCCACCAACCTCAGGGACCCTGACTTGTACAGGACAAGCAAAGCCCGCCAGTTTTTGGGTGGGGGGGGGGGGGTCTTGTTTTTAACTTGTTTGTGACCGTGCCAATGGGGCATGCATGGGAGCCATCGTGCCTGTGACACTAACGACAAACAGTTTCTCTTCTTCGGGGGGAAATACGCCATTTTTCCAAAAACTCCTGTATCCTCTCAGTCCGGGGCTGCACCCCCCACGCTGTCGGGCCGCCCTCATCCTCTTATTATCTCACCTGCTCCAACCACAGAGTTTGAGTCCGTTTTTGTCCGTTTTTCGTTTTGATTAGTTTTTCTCTTTTTTTTTTACATTTTTGCCGTAGGTTGGTCTTTTCACACACAATTAAAGCTCAGCCATGTCTTGTGAAGTCCAATTGGAGTCAAACCATTTATCCACAACTGGATCCAAAATTCCATGATTATCATGATAAATAAACCTTCCAAGTCACAGTAACCAACCAACCATTTATTATTTTTTGGCCCATTTGATAATCCCCCCTCATTTTGATTTTGAAACTAAATCGACCCCTGATATACATTTTTTCATTGTTTTTTCATTTTTGCTATCAGCTACTTAACATGTGTTTTTAATTTATGTACTTTCTGCATGTTATTGCATGGAATGGACAGAGCACTCTTCGTTCCTTCTGGAACCGCACCCCTAAAACAACCCCTTGAACAGCCTGTTTCTAGGGGTGATGGGACCTTTTCCCCACTCTGATTAGTTTTCTTTTGTTTGTGTCTTTAAATGTTCCTTCTTTGCCTTGGCATGATCCAGAACCACCACACTAGCTTTGTGTTTTTCTTAGCCTCATCACCAAGAATGCGTTATTTAGACTTATTTTTTGGTCTTTGTCATTTTTCTGTTTGTTCTTTGGAGATAGGCGATCCTGATTAAAATGTGTTCTGTTTTCTCCTTTTCGTTTTTGTTCCTGGTTGCCGAACCTTCCCACTTTACTTAATTGTGTGTTGTGGTAAGTTCCCTGGTTTTGAAGATAACAAACTGAGGCTTTGAGCATGTCATGGAAATCGAAATGACCTGTGATGCCCTAGTCCTCATGGAAAGTCAATCCAGAAATCCTGAAGATGGGGAGATAAATCAATCTGACTTTTAGCCAGTTTTCCTTTCTTTGTTGGTACTTGTGAAATGGTTCAGTCTTTACCTTCCTACACTTTCCTACACTGTTTCTGACAATGCATACGAATACAGAAAATATTATAGTTCAAACAAATATTCAAACACACACATTTCCTCTCCCAGAACTGTCTCAAAACCATACCCTTTTAAACTTTGACTTGACTTCCATACTTCAACAGAAATAGCCTTAGCCTAAGACTTCCTGTCTTCCACCAGTCCTGTCATAATCTATATCTTTTCAGCCCATTTGGATTTTTAAGCAAAAGGAATACGTCCATGTCAGCCTTTCTGACCCAGTTCTACAAGTGCACCTGTATATACTAGTGAAGTTAGGTTGGGCTAGGATCTTGGTGAATGCTTCTCTGTCAAAGACACCCCGCTAACTTGAGAGGAAACCTGTGTTGAAACCTTTTCCCACTTACTGACACTTCACCCCGGTAGCACTGTAAGATTTAAAGACCTGGTGTGATGAATTGAAGCATGGGCCTTCTAACTTGGACTGCTGGAACACTGAGCCCCCACTTTTTACATGGAGAGATGTTGGATACTTTTAACTGGTCATGATGAAGGAATGCATGTGTGCGAATTGAATGTAGAATGTTTAGAACTCTGTTGATGGACACGTGATATTGAGGGACTACATATGCAAATAAGCATGATGCTATAATCTGATATATAGCATCAAATGGGCACATCAATGTTTGTACATTACCCCCGTTAAACAAAATAGTTAAATATATGATTAATCAAGACCTAGAAAGAAACCCTGGATGAAGGGAGTATCAAAAGGATGTTATTGACGCTTCACTTTTTAACTTACTTTTATACATTTTTAAGACTTTGAAAGGAATCTTCTTAATCGAGATTTAGAAATTGTTAATTTCTAAATCGAGATTTAATAACCAGAGGTCCTTTCAACATTTATCCTTACGTAATCTTAAAAATACTTTACGCTATTATGTAATTTAGGAATGCTCTTATCATCTTTTGTGACCTTCTCATTGACTCACACTTCATCTCTCCTCAGCATGGAAAGAGAATGTTTGGTACGTACTTCAGAGTCGGATTTTACGGTACCAAGTTTGGGGACTTGGATGAGCAGGAGTTTGTATACAAAGAGCCTGCCATCACCAAACTAGCAGAGATCTCCCACCGACTGGAGGTAAACATTCAAATAATCTTTCATGCCTTATGTCAGGTTATTGGCCTCCGCCCAACATATGTCCTGTCCTCTGGTTATCTTCAGGGATTCTACGGGGAGCGTTTTGGCGAAGAACAGGTGGAAGTCATTAAGGACTCCAACCCTGTAGACAAGTGCAAACTGGACCCCAACAAGGTTTGTGGGATGGCAAATGAAAGGGGCATCGTCCATATCCATTGACCTGTCTAAATGAGTTCATGGTTCTCGAGAGTGTACCATTGTAGAAAGTTGATCCTGATGGATTCTGCTTATTTTGCATAAACATTGACCAAGCTTTAGCGAAAGGACTTAAGTGCAAATCCAATTTGATAATTTAGGTTTGGAAGTAAATGCAAGGGTGTTGGTGTCTTTAGGGTGGATCAGGAAGGAATCCACTAATTAGTATGTATTATTAATGGCTGATCTAATGTAACCTTCAACTCTGACTGAAAAGAAGAGCTCAGACCAAGGAAGACATTTACGAATAAATCAAGTTCCAAGGATTTCATGCGCCTGCAAGGTTACTTCTTAAAGGTCCGGCATTATACCACCAGGTGCGATTAGCCATTACAAGCCGTTTTGAATTTCTGCCTCTTTTGACATCACAAGTGGGCGTGTCCACCTAGATGAATGACGGATAGATGAGTCACGTTTGCTACAGTCCCCTGGTTAGGCTGGTAGACTGATCTTTCTGTCATACATCTATAATGTCAGAAGTGGCCGATTTTCAAAACGGCTTGAAATGGCTAATCACACTCACACCTGGTGATATAATATGGGACCTTTAACATTTTTTCAATGACTTCCTCAGGCTTACGTCCAGATCACGTATGTGGAGCCCTTCTTCGATACGTACGAGATGAAGGACCGCATCACCTACTTCGACAAGAACTACAACCTGCGGCGCTTTGTCTACTGTACGCCCTTCACGTTGGACGGCCGTGCGCACGGCGACCTCCACGAGCAGTTCAAACGGAAGACCATCCTCACCACCTCGCATGCCTTCCCCTACATCAAGACCCGCATCAACATCATACACAAGGAGGAGGTACAGCAGTGGGCAGTGTCTTTAAAAGAGCTTGTATCCCGTCTTCGTTGGGGTTCTCCGTTGAGTTACCCCACTGTGTACACTGTGTGTCCAACGAGCCGTTTGAGAGCCTGTATAATGAAAAGGCCATGGGTCACCTAAATGTTTACTTCTGCCGTGTTCTTTTGGAAAAAGTCTGCCGGAAACACTTAGTAGGGCATTCCAAAGGATGCTTTACCTGGAGCGTTCTAGCCCTCTGGGCTATGGGTTGTAACTTTAATACTGGGCAGGCGTGGACTTAGTTATGTGCTCTGATTGGCTAAGCATGGTGCTGAACTCCCGTCTCTCTGGATGTTGTATGTGTCTCTATGCTGCTCCCTTGTGGCTATGTGTTGGCATTACAACTTGCTTTGTGGTATGGTGCTGACCCCTTGTGGCTATGTGTTGGCATTACAACTTGCTTTGTGGTATTGTGCTGACCCCTAGTAGCTATGTGTTGGCATTGCAACTTGTTTCATGGCCCTGAACTTCTGAGTTCACCGAACACCTGGGCCGCTCGTATCTGTAGAATTGATTCGTGAATGAATGGCTTCTTGTACGGGCCGGACGCCTCCCTAGGAGCCGGATCCCTCCCTAGGATGGGAACGAGACCTCTCTAGTCGCCAAGGACATATGTGGCCTGTTGATATGAATGTGTGAATTATGTTACACTTCCACCTTTCATATAGTGCTTCATCAAAAGTGGATTATGATTTTGGATATTGGTGTTTGTATCGGCATGTGTTTACCATGCTCACTCACACTAGTACCAACACCGAACCACCGAATGTTTCTGGGTGTCTCAGATCATATCAATGCCCATGGAGGTAGCCATCGAGGACATGCAGAAGAAGACCCAGGAGCTAGCCTTCGCCACCCACCAGGACCCCTCCGACGCCAAGATGCTGCAGATGGTCCTGCAAGGCTCTGTGGGCACCACGGTCAACCAGGTAACCTCACACTCCTTTCAAACAACTACGTTGTAATTAGGGCTGTCAGTTAAACGCGTTATTAACGGCGTTAACGCAAACCAATTTTAACGGCGTTAATTTTTTTATCGCGCGATTAACGCAATTATTTTATTTAAAAATGGCTCAAAACAAAGAAGCAGTAGCCTGACTGCTATGTTCAAGGCAGTAAGTTTGTATGTTCATCGTTTAATTGCACTATAGGCTCTTTTTTTGTATCGTCCTGTTTTGATCAGTATATGCCAATGTTGTTATCAATAAAAAAACATTTGCACAAGGCAAGCCGATGCACTTCACCATGTTGATAAGAGAATTAAAATGAGAAGAATTAATGGGACAAAGAAATCAAGGGATATTTAGCATCGAAAAATAATTTGCGATTAATCGTGAGTTAACTATGACATTAATGAGATTAATCAAGATTAAATATTTTAATCGCTTGACAGCACTAGTTGTAATGCATTTGTCTTTTTTGAATGATATGAATGAACTACTATTTTTTTTTTGGAACGGTCAATAAATCCGTTTTTTTATATATACTTTGCAATATGCATTTGTAAAGAGCCGGGTTTATTAAGGGCATCGATAGTTGCATGCATATACTTATGCATGGGATGGTTCTTTACAGTAGTGTGTTTGTGTGTATTTGTCAGGGCCCTCTGGAAGTGGCTCAGGTGTTCCTGTCTGAGATTCCCAGTGACCCCAAACTCTACAGACACCACAACAAGCTACGGCTCTGCTTCAAGGACTTCACCAAGAGGTATGAACCCTGGAACATGCCTTTGGAGACCATAACCATCCAAACAAAAATGTTCACACATAACAATAATAATTTTAACATGAAAACTAAATGTATTTCACATGGGTATCATCATCATGCACTGAACTCTAACCCATGATCCCTCCAAACAGTAGTGCAGAACATGTTCTGATTCATTGGTAGTAGTCCTATCGTTGTAACTAATCATGACTTCCGGTCTGTTACGCAGGTGCGAGGACGCGCTGCGTAAGAACAAGAGCCTGATTGGTCCCGATCAGAAGGAGTACCAGAGGGAACTGGAGAGGAACTACCACCGCCTGAAGGAGGCGCTGCAGCCCCTCATCAACAGGAAGATACCCCAGCTCTACAAGCCTGTCCTGCAGGTCAACTCTCATAGGTAGGCATCCCACTGGGCTATAAGCCTGTCCTGCAGGTCAACTCACACAGAGGCCTCCCACTGGGCTATAAGCCTTTCATGCAGGTCAACTTACACTGGTAGGCCTCCTGCACAGTGGTGTGTGTTGGGGTTGGTGAGCAAATCGCATTTGCGAGTCATGTGTTTGTCAAAGTTACTGCTGTGGGAAAGTATGAGTGCGATATTCTAAATGTATGAGCGTGGTGGCTAGTGAAAGCTGTGTGTTGGCTGATCAATCTTTTTGGTGATTTTCCTGACATCATGCAGCAAACGGACAGCTTGACAAGGTAGTTTGTTTTGTGGCTTTTTCCCTTTGTCATCGTCAACCTTTGAGGCAGAGCGTTCAACTAGACAGCATTCTAGTGTGAATTCGCCATAATTTTTTTTATTTTCCAGTTGACTACAGTTGTCAACATTTCCATTTCTCCCTAGTGTCATTCAAATTACTTTGAGATCAAATGCACAACCCAAGACTGTTGTGCTTGTGTAAATCTCTTGTTCTATGTTCTTTGTTTCCTCAGAGATTCCTTCAGCAGAATAAGTCTTCGGAAGCTTGATTTTTGAAGATGAGGAAAAGAGAACGTCAACATTAATTTATTCCCAAGTGTAAATACATTGTGTCTCCTTAAAAGTCGCTCCTCAACATAGTGGCCTGAAAGTGTCCTGGCTTGGTACGTCATTCCAGTGTCTTAATTTGTTTACAGAATAACCTGTTACGCATCGGTGGGACGATCAAGTTGATCTTACAGCGATACCTTGGCATTTTTCTTTTTTGTCATGCAATATTTTTTTACTGCATCATTGATGGTGTTTGGAATTTTTATTTACCCAGCATCAGTCATGTTGCTAATGTCAAAATGGCTCATTTGCATTGTGTTCATGTCTCAATGTCAATGGATCTTTAGCAGCCATTAGCTATTGAGGCTAACAGCTATTAACAAGTTCCCCTTTTGTCAAGTCAAGTGCCAACACAAAAAGCCAAAGGGTACTCTTTAAAAACGTCACGGTATCATTAAAAAAATGTGTATAGTGTCAAATCTGTATTTAATTTAATTTGTGCACTTTTTATTATGGTGTAGCGATGCCTTTTATAACTTGAAAGTTTACTATTTAATCCAAAAGGCATAAAAAAATCATCCAAAACATGAAAAATGCAAAAAAACATACTATTTATAAGGCTTTATAAATAGTATTTATCATTATTCATTTAAACTACATTGCAAGTAAAAGGGATTTGTTTTCAACTTTAATTGTTTGATTTATGTTAATATTTAACAAAATAAATATTTTAATTGTCCAAATCATATCCTTTATTTTTTCACAAACTGTCCTAAGGGTCTTTCATTAATGGAAATATTAAAACTTTATTGCTTATGTTCCGAAACGGTTGAGAGAAAGCAGTTTAGCATCAATGAAATACGTTATTTACGCATACCAGTTATGGCTGGTATTGCTTGACATTAAGAACCTAGAAAATGATGTAGACATCTTGCCTAAAGTGAAAAAATTAACATTTTCAAACGTGACATTAATCAGATGACCTGCAGAACCTCTCCATAATTAAGCTTATCAGCAATGAAAACCTCACAGGTTATGACAAACATGTTCTAAAGCCGTTTTTACATGGATTGGCCTTATCTTAACTCTAATGGCCTCCATGTCCTTAGTAATTAACATTGAAAGCTGTAAACCAAAAAGGTTCAAACAATTAGTTAGAGCAACAAATGCAAAGATCACTTTTATAACCGGTTAATGGTGGGTGACAAGTTTAATGCATCAATACACTTCCACATGAGATAATGGCAGAAATGTCCATCAGCCATCCTTTTATAGGTTATGTGCCCCTACTGGAGTTCCGCTGGTGCTTTTTCCATATTACAAGACCTTGACATGTCGCTCAAGGAAGTGATTCAATGGGATTTAAATCATTAACTGAGATATATATTGCCTCCTGAAGTATAAATGCAATCCCATCAAAATGTTTACTTTTCCCTTTGTGGCACTCTTGTGAGCTGACAGCATGCGCCTCTCCTGCATAGACTAAGGAATTCAGCATGTTAGATGTATGGCAATAAATGTGTTTATATAAAGACATTCAGTAGCCTGTTGGACCTGAATGAGGGATTCATGAAAAGATGTCCATGCAGATCTATATTCTCAATAGACTTCCCTTGAGGTGTAGCATCCTTATCCTGGCAATAGAAAAACTTAATGGGATGCAGTGTTGCCTATGACCAAAGAAAAGATGAAAATATACAGCAATTTAACCTACTGGAATTTTAAGTGCCAAAGTGCTTAACATAGTTAAAACAACTTAATATATGGATAGATCCGAATCATTCTAACAGATCAGGAATAAGGGGACAATGAAACAAAATATGACAGCTAGGACAAAAGGAAAAGCTTTAAACTCATCAAATAAAATGAGCTGGGGGGCATAAATTAGGCTTTTAGTTATGCAAGCTTCCTCCCAAACCTGTTGCTATGAAAAGGCTCTAGTCATCATTGACCAGTGGGAAGTACCGCTGGTTTTCATAGACCCAAAATTCATGTGGGTGCCAATATCACAAGTCTATTAGCTTAGGAGTTTGCTAGTACCAAACCCTGCAAGTTGAGCCATTCTAGAGGTCCATAGTTTCATGTGACCCATATGTATTCTGCCCCATTTGGAAAAAAGTTTGAACAGACTTCGTTCAGCTTATCGAGATAAATCAATGTAAAAATAAAATCACAGGGTTGTGGGCATCCACAACCCTGACTGATGGCAGCGAATAAAAAGAGGGTCCATCTATCCGTTGGACCCGTCACCCCTGCACTAAGCCTGTGCCTTGCAGTGGCGTCCTCCTGTAGAAAAGCAGGTAAGGCGTGGACGTGGAGCAGGTGTCCGGGGAGCAGGCTCGCAAGAAGTCCTCCTCTTCAAACAGACGCACCTCCGAGTCATCGAAGAGGAGCCACTTGCCCTCGTAGTGCAGGAGGCTGCTCAGTGCCTCCCGCTCCTCCTTGACTCTCTTCCCCTCCTCTGCTTCCTTTTTCACCGGTCCGCTGGTAGTGGGCCTCCGCCTCGGAGCCTCGGCCACTCCGCTGGTGGATGTCTTGTCGGCCTGTTTGCTGCCGGCCAGCTCGTAGCCGTTGCCGGTGCTCCTCTGTCCTCCCAGGAGTCCAACCACACCCTCTGTTTTCTTCCCCCCTGCCTTGCCCCGGTGAAGTCCCCTCGCCCCGCCGAAGGACACCTCTCCATCATCGTAGTGCCCTTCCTCTTCCTCTTCCTGCTTGATGCCGTCTCCTCCTCGCCGCTCCTGCTCTTCTACCTTTTCCTTCACCTCCTCCCTCTCCTGCCGCTGCTCCTCCTCTTCCTTGCTCTGTGGCTGGAGCCGCACATCCTGCAGCTCGGACATGCGGACATAGGCGGTGTAGTGGCCGCTGCTGATAGTGACGCCACTGTGCATCACCACGGCGAAGAGCTGGTAGTTGCAGCCGTCCAGGGGCGCGGCGCTCGTGCACCACTCCTCCAAGGACAGGTTGAGCGGGGTCTGCAGTGGGGTGTTCACCTTGGACAGGCCCGCGTAGGGGTCCATGCTGGGAAACGACAGACACAAGGTCGACGCGGTTAAAGACAACCGGATTCAACTCAAATATACAAACAAGCTAGGGAAAGGAATTGTCAGGGACCTTATGATTCGATTTTCTGAGAGCCAATACGATATTTATTGCGATTCTGTCAATATTGCGACTCTCAAACTGTGTGATTTTATCTTCTGTGTTGTTTAACGTATGGTAAATGGACTGCATTTATATAGCGCTTTATCTGTAACCAGTGGCCACCCAAAGCGTTTTACAATATTGCCTCACAATCACCCATCCATACACACATTCACACACCGACGGCGGAGTGTGTGTGAATGCAAAGCCACATACACTCCACATACACTTAGGGACACCTCGACACGCTAGGAGAAGCCGGGGATTGAACTAGCAACCTTGCGGTTACCAGCCAACCCGCTCTACCTCCTGAGCCCCACGTATGGGTAACGTTAGGATTGGGTTCTAAAACTCTGTCCGTTTCTGCCCTCGTTTTTTTATATGAAAGTGGCTGAAGAGAACACAACATAAGTAAAGTTTTCCACCCAGTGCTCCAGAAGACCCAGGGTTGACTCACTCTAGACCGTTGGCAGAGAAGCACTTGAGGTGGATGGTGACGACCTCTGGGGTCTTGTCGAAGAGGAGGCTTCTCTCAGCCTCTGTGTAATGGTGACACGTCTCACAGAAGTATTTGTCCTCGCCGACGATACGCTCCACTGACGCAAACTGGGAGATGGCCCACTTCAGAGTCTTCTGTTCGGGTTTAGGGTCTGGGGACACTATAGGATGAAGAAGGCAGACGGCACCAGGTGGTTTAATATAGTGCGGACAAAGGTAAACCCTCTTTAAAAATTCTAAGGTTGGACTTATATAAGGACATACATAAAATAATAGACAAGGATTAACCTATAAAAAAATAACCCCGTACAGGCATCATTTCAATATGCTGTAAACATGAGCAGCAACAGCAACACCTATATAACATGAGGCGTCTAGTGCCGCTCACCCTCAGAGAGGTCTTCTGGGCTGCTGGGCTGGTCCTCCTGGACGGGAACGCTGATGTCCTGGAAGTCTTCCCTGCGCTCCGTGTAGCTCTCACACTCCAGGCAACGCGTCCGCAGCACCAGCTTGCCCTGGAACAGCCTTTCCAGGACGTCCAGGCCGTCTGCTCAGGAGAGGGAGGGGCCGTCACTCACTCTGAACTCCATACCCGTTTTTTAAATCTCTGTCATCAATCATCATCTCACCTTGGTTCTCCACAGCCTTCTGGTCCTGCGTGATGCCATTGGTGGGTTCCGGGGCAGTCTTACCCATCAGAGTTGGTTCCTGTTTGGGTCCGTTATCTGCCTGGGGCTGTTCCGGCTCGGTCACCTGCTCCACCTGGTTCTTGGGGGCCATGATGGAGCTGATCTTGCCCATGCTGCGGAACTTAGAGAAGATGCTTGGCTGCTTGGAGGAAGGCCTCAGCCAGCTCAGCCTGGTTCTCTTCTTCCTCTTCCCCTCAGAAGCTTTAGGGGCACCATCACCCGTCCCCTTGCCCTCTTCCCCGCTACACGCAACCTCCTCGTTTTCCTCCTTCCCCTCATCCTTCACCTCCCTTTCCCCAGGGCCAGCGTCAGCAACTATCTCTCTGGAGGACCTCCTTTTGGAACGGGTGAAGGGTTTCTTCTCCGAGTGTTCATCAGCATCCAGCTTGTTGGATTTGACCGACTTTGGCTTCTTCTTGGCATTTCCCGCCTCTGTGTCGCTCTTCCTCTTTCCGTTGACCTGGCCATCTTCCTCCTCTTCTTCAGAGTTGGCTGGCACCAGAGTGGCAGGGCTTTCTTGTATGACCTCCTTCGTACTCTCCCCATGTTGCTCCTTCCTTATGGTGTCGCAGGCCTCCTGGATGTAAGCTAGTAGGCACTGAAGCACCTCCTGGGCATCGTGCTGGAGGTAGCCCTCATACATAGGGTTCAGTTGCCTGGAAGAACGACCCGTTAGTGGTAGTTCACAGCAAAAACTCTCCAAGATTATGATTGAATGAAAGTTCATTGATTGATGCCACATCTGATTGGCCAAAGGCTTATAAGGTAAGGCTTCAATGAATGCAGTTTACAAAGCTAGTAGATTGTGGGCGTTAACATAGTTGCAGACGCAAGTGCTCAAGCTTGGCTTTATGCTATGCAAGAAGACGACACCGATACACCTTTGTCAGTATTGCACAGTGGTAAACATGGGTGTCTAAATGGATTAGGGTTAGGGTTACAGAGATAAGGGGGCGTGGCCTCTCACCTGAGAGTGTGCAGTAGTTTGCGTGGCGGCGTGGCCAGCTCCCCCTCGCTGTAGCCATCCGGGTTGAGCAAGAAGCCGGACTGCAGCTGCTCCACGGATGTGATGAGGCTGTTGAAACTCCCGAGGAGCTCCATGTGAGCCGGCACGCTGTCCTCCTGAGGAGCAGAGGACATAACACTCAGGACTGCTTAGCCATCAAAAGACGGAATGGGCACCAAACTTTTGGTACCTTATAGGAAACTACAGAATCTTGTTGGACCATGGCAGAAGTGTTAAGCAACAGGTTTGCCAACTTAGTAAACAAACAAAAGTCAAAACTTCCTCAGCATTACGTCAGCTTGTAATGGACTATATTCAGAAGTTATGGTAGAAGACAATCTTTTTCCAGAAAAGGAAGAAATGCAGATTGATCGTACTATGAACGCCTGAAATTGAGAACCAACCAGCTACAAGCTTGTTAGCTGCTGCTAATGTTCTCTGCCACCGCAGAATACTTTATCTTGAATATTTGAATAAGACTCCATGGAACATGTTATATTATACAATGGAGGGTTGAAGCAGTTAATATATAAATGAAAGTGAAAGATGTTGAATGGTTATAATTAGATTAGAACTATAACCAGAACCGGAAAATCTTGAACAATGCCCATCCCTTGACAACAGATAGACAGATACAGTTTTGTACAGACCTCATCTTCACTTTTGACAATTTCTTCCTTAAGTTTGTCTCTGCTTTTGGATCGGCTGTATAGATTCTTGATGCCATCTCTGAGCCCAGGGCAGTAGTACAGCACCTATTGACAAACAAAGAGTTTAAAAAACATAAGTGCTGTTCTCTGATTCCAAGGAGTGTTCAATGAACAGACTTGGGGGTTAGCATATTCCCATTAATTTCTACAAGTGGTTATAAGGATAATCATTCTGTACCTGTAAAACACTGTTCAGGTAGCAGGTGTTGCCCAAGTTATTAAGCCCGACAAATGGCAGCAGGGCCTCAACTTTCTCATAAGGTAGCAGAGGACCTGTGGAACCGGTGCATGGAGAAGGTCCAGGGACTACCTGATCACCACTGTAGAGTCGTAACAATGACAATAAAGGAGGAAGAGTTTTTATTAAAAATACCAATTTAACGGAAGTGTCTTACGTAAATGGATGAAAAAAAAAAGATTTTATGATGGTTATTATGATTTTGGAAAGGGTGCGATCACACCTTGCAATTGAATCCTCGGGTTCGGGTTCAGTTTTGGACTCATCTGCGGGAGGTTCGGAGAAGTCCAATGTCCGTTTAGCTTCTTTCTTCTGGAAGAATTTGAGGGAAAGTTTGCTCTTCTTGACGGGGCTCCCCAGGGAGGCCACCACGTTGTCCCCCTGCAGCCCTGGCATCTCCACTTGACACCGTACAGACAGACGATCCGAGAGGCAACAGCGCGCCTCACTGGCAGGGAAACGAAATGGACACCCGTTCAACACTCGGCCCGAGTTCGCCCCGATGGAACAGGCGAGGGAACCAAACATGACAAACTAAACACTGTTCGTTTCTTTATTTGTAACGTTACGCATTACGTTGCTTCTAAATGCATTAGTTTGTCGATAATGCATAACGCGTTAGCTGTTGGACTGGCAGCCTTGTCTCATTGTCCAACTGGCATAAATATCATTAAGTGTGTTGCGAAGTCTCACGTTAATTTACGTTAGCATGAGAAATCACTGCCGTCGGGGTGGATACAGCGTAGTTAATAGTATAACACTGAGCGTAATCCTGGAACACATATGGGTCACTTCGTTACGGAGCGGGGAATTTAGTGGGAGGAGTAGATAAAAAAAAAATACAACATACGTTTTCTAAGAGAACCGGAGAACACGGCGACATATCTACCACGTTAGATGGGGCTTATTAAGCTTACCTTGCTAGTTCATTTCGAACACAAAATGATGACAAATCCCTTATAGACGCAATTCCCACAGTATAATAGCATGCAGTACAGGAAGAAGTTGGCGCTTTTTCCACCTCAAGACCCGTCGCCTCGCTGCCCAAACGAACACAAAATAATAATCATGTGGCATGTTAAATAATACACTTATTAAATAAAATATAGGTTTTAACAATTGTATAGTATTTTATCAAGTCAGTCGTGTTTGTTTGATGTAATACATTAAATAAAACAGGTTTTACATTTCAGGCTTTTTTTTTTACACCCATTTAAATTAGGACCAGCAGTGGTACTAGTATAGCGGCCATGTTTGTAAGGTCATTTTCTTAAGCCCATTACGTCCTATTCTATAAGTAATTATCTTATAGACGTGACACATCTTCATGTCATCACATCAAGGCGGGCTGTTTTAGTATTTGGGGAAAATACACTTAGCAGCGTAACAAAAAATAAGTACGCATGATTGACACAAATAAATGTCCTCATCTGGGCCCGAAACGTTGCAGTTACAATGTAGCCTTTGTGCCAATAGGGGGAAACATTGAACACGAAAATATATGACCACTGACCAGCTCCTCAAGACCGAGAGCCTTCGCACCTCAGTAGAGCATCTTCCCCTGTCATCAAGCAAGGCTAGCCCTGTCCGGACGTCAAGGTAAGGCACCACGCAACTCTTTTTTTTATCATACCATTAATTCGTGTAGTGAAACATGTCGCCTACTGGCGACATTTGATGGCACATTTTATAATATTATATACGAGTTATACCGCGTGTATGGACGTCCTTTCTACAAACGATACATTGTGGGTGTTCTTATTTAAATTCGCATTACCAACCCGACGCTGCCCCGATTTGAAAAAGCACAGGTGTGTTATTTCAGCACCGAGCAATAATTCCCATAGGCACATACGACGATAGTGCATGCAGGGCAGATCTGCCCCTGCTGCATAGTGCCTGCTTGCTCAGCAGCATGATGTATCGACTATTCGACTTTAGCTTTGCCTCTGCTTCGCGAATTTGCGCGTGTTTAGTTAAATTCACTGATGCTGTAAATCAGTTGGGCGCTGTAGTAGATACAACGTCGGTCGCCCTATTCGTTTTGATAGATGGTCGCCAAAACCATATGAACCCTATATTGATAGATACACGGGCAGCATGAGACGCCTGTAGGCACCTCGGTAAACTATTAGTGCATCACTGGCTTCGCTGGCTAAAAATCTTCGGGTGCATACTAAATAAATAATGAATTGGTAATTTTCTAAATTTAAATTGACCTCAACATTATTTTAATTAACAAGGACTCATAAACATGATAGTCACAAACATGATGGCCTAATATGTCATATCATTTATATTGTTTATTATAAACAAGGAGGAAATGGTTTAAAATATGACATCATTATAATGCCCCTGCTGAAATTAGTTTTTTTTATTTGAGCTATTTTGGATTAAAAAGTCAATATACACTTAAACTGTTGGACACTGTATGTACTAGTCTGAACTACCCCAACATGGGGAGCTATCATTGGAAATCATTGATCATTGATAACAAGATCATTGATCTTGTTATTAATAATGGTATTCTCTTAAACATTGCTGGGTGTATGTTTCCCTTTTAAAAGTTTGAACTCTTACACCTTCCATTCAGAAACATTCTTTGTTTTTAGATGGAAATTATCTGCTACAATATCAATGTTAACAACATTGAACCAAATTTGCTGGTGAAAATCAGTAAACTCACAATCCATCCACTTTGTTAATGTTGCAGAGACCTCCAGTTGTGAATACTCGATCAGATGAACTATGGATACATAACTTGTGCAGGCCGTTGGGTGGTGCTCTGTGAAAACGTAATCTCTGTGAGACAGAGAAGCCAGGGTTGGATCCAGGGTCCATAATTAACTGAGTTTCTTATTTTTACCTTCTAGATTGGGAAAACCCTGCAAAATGGTCAAATTTATTCAGCGTTTGGCTGGAGGCAAGTCTCACAAATCTGATGCAATATTAATATCTAACATTTAATGGCAGACAAGCTCAAATCTGGTTGAGGCACCTCGGGAGGCAGTGATCTGTAAGCGCGTAATTGGTGAAACACAAACTCGCCCAGCACTATTGAATTGTGAAATTGTCTGAAAAGGTTTCAAATCAACACTGTTTCAACTGGCCACTGGCCAATGAAATCCTCTTCTAAAAGATTTATCCATTTGCAAAAATTAGTTTTCTTCAGTATTATATCAACGTAATTGATTTCTGGCCCAGGCTCTGTGCCGTCTCAGCCCAGAAGTTCTACTATAACATCGTAGGACTGCTGGCGCTTAGATCAGCTGGTGGCATGTGTTCGTTTTTGTCCCTGTTTGGATGATTGTCCACTAGCTGAGAGACTGCGTACATGCTGCTTTGGAGTGCCGTGCAAGTCTCAAGGCTGCTGTCTTAGCTAGTATCTTAGCTGCTGTCTTAGCTGGGTGGCTTGGCAACCCATGATACCTTCCTTAGACAACCTCTCTTCTACCGCCATTTCAAGCACTCCCCCTCATTCTGTCCCCCCAGATGTTTTAATGGAAGCAGAAATTGCTGCGAGATAGGCTGAACGGTACACTCTTCTGTGAAGAATTCTGCTCTTCTATTGCCTGGCTTTCCCATCCCTTTTAACACCACACACATATGCACACATGCAGACATGCACACATATACAGATGCACACAGTAGCAATTATCCTGTCGTGCATTAACAGCCGTGTGTTGTTGTTGTCTTTGCACATACATTTGTGCAGAGATCAGAAGAGATTTTCATTTGACGTAGCCATAGCCTATATGTTAGTTAATCTGTCTTGCCTTCCTGCCTTGTCTTTCTTTCTCTCCCTCTCAGATTGGTCTAGTAGTCTCAGTCTCCATTTCTCTCTCTCTTGCTCTCTTGCTCGCTCTCTCTCACTCGCTCTCTCTCACTCGCTCTCTCTCACTCGCTCTCTCTCACTTTCTCCCTTCTCCCTTCTCTCTTGCTCTCTCGCTCTCTCGCTCTCTTGCTCTCTTGCTCTCTCGCTCTCTTGCTCTCTTGCTCTCTTGCTCTCTTGCTCTCTTGCTCTCTCGCTCTCTCACTCTCTTGTTCTCTTGCTCCCTTTCTCTCCTGCCCTCGTACTTTCTCTCTCTCTCTCTTCCAGCCTACAGACTTTGCTCTGTGGCCCTCTTTGTCAAATTAGCTGCATAGAATGCAGGGAAATAGTCTAAAGAGGCTAAAACTGATGAAAGCCAGAGACAAGGTTGTAAGAGAATGCTGGTGTGGGTCTTTCAAGATGCAGGAAGATCTAATAAGCGATTTTTGTCAATGGCTTCACAACTTTTCTGTCTTTTTTTACATTGTTACATTTTACATCTGTGCTATTTTTCAGTCACTGGCCATTCGACCTGTCAGCGATTCATGAGCATCCTAGCTAATGGCACACAATGGCCATGCTTCCTTTACCTGTCTCACTGTTTCACACTATTTTCAAAGTCTGAACAAGGACTGACTCTTGTCATCTTGATTAGGAACCCATGGGAGCTCAGGAAAAAGCATGCAAGAACAATAGTGGAAAATGTGTGCAGAGTTCGCTCTGCTATAGAGGAAATCCCTCTCTCTTTCTGTGGTTGCTGCCCCCCTGACTAATGTCTCTAGGCTGGAATGTTGTATACAGTTGTAAAACACACATAAACACACAGTAACACTATATGACCATAGAATAATTAGAATATAATGAGTTAGGGCTGGGTGTGGAGTCGTCACGCTGTATCAATGCATACTCTCTTTATGCTTGAAGGCTCCTTCCCGATTTGCATGCACATTTATTCATTGCGATATCCTTTTCATTCTGCTATCTCTCTCTTTTGCAATCTTTCACTTTGTTCTTGTTCATCGATCTCACTCTTCTGTTGCCCTGCTTCTTGCTCTTTCTGCCTCCCCATGCATTCCAAAGTCTCTCTCTCTCTCTCTCTCTCTCTCTCTCTCTCTCTCTCTCTCTCTCTCTCTCTCTCTCTCTCTCTCTCTCTCTCTCTCTCTCTCTCTCTCTCTCTCTCTCTCTCTCCTTAACCCCATACCTCGCGACCTCTCTTGCTCTTCACTCTCTCTCTGTATTCCTTTCCCTCTCTGCAGCCTGCTTGTATTCACAGTTCATCTTAGTGACTGCTCCGTTGGCCTGTCAGAGAGTATTGGGCATGCTTGGTTGGCTAAGCACAGCTAGCATTCAAAAACAAGTTGAGGGAGGCGTTTGCTTTCTTATGGAGGACATGTTTACACAATGTCTACAGCGTGGGTGTGTGTGTGGGTATGGGTGTTTTGGGTGTGTGTATAGATGGATGGAGAATGATTGTGTGTAAAGGGTTGGGTGGAGAGTTGGTGTCAGCGAGGAGGAGTTTACACAGATGTATGATCCAGACATACACACTCGGATACAACACACACACACACACACACACACACACA
This sequence comes from Gadus macrocephalus, assembly GCF_031168955.1. NCBI lineage: Eukaryota > Metazoa > Chordata > Actinopteri > Gadiformes > Gadidae > Gadus > Gadus macrocephalus. Next base: position 9,200,345 of record NC_082393.1, on the reverse strand, counting down.
CACACACACACACACACACACACACACACACACACACACACACACACACACACACACACACACACACACACACAAACCACTAATACCACAGAGGATCAAACTTGAATCATAATCCCAGAGATGGGGCCACACATTACTGTGTAGAGTGCCCACACGTGTCAGTGTGTTTGTGTTTGTGTGTGTGTGTCAGAGGGTTTTTCAGGTGTATGTGTTGTGAATCATATTAACAAGAGTGCCGGCGGCTGTAGCACTGGACTCCATTACAATGAAGTGCGATTAGTAGATGATGTATTTGTTGACATGTCTGCTGGCAGGACTTTGGGCTCATTAGGTCTCCTTCCGAATCACGGACGTGTGTGTGTGTGTGTGTGTGTGTGTGTGTGTGTGTGTGTGTGTGTGTGTGTGTGTGTGTGTGTGTGTGTGTGTGTGTGTGTGTGTGTGTGTGTGTGTGTGTGTGTGTAATCCTAGATATGATAAAAATGTATATTCTTTTTGTTTCTCTCCTTTTTACCTTCTCCTTTCATAACCCAAAGTGGTTTTGGTTTTTTCTTTGTTTTAATACCCGTTGAACAACGTTGGAGACGCTTTGGAGATCCTTATTGGTAAGTATGGATATGATGTATGCATACTGATGGAGACATGCACCTGTTTTCCTAAAACCTAACATATCTTTAGGGCAGGAACTTTTTCATTAGCCTAGACGGCTGAATATTACTAATTGTACTTCACCTCAGAATGTACTAATGAAATAGAAAAAACATGTTGATGTGGATTTTGGTGGCAGGGACTTCTATAGATGAAAAACCATGGCTCAACAGGAGTTTATTATTGCAGTGGAATCAAGACCAGTGATTTCACGGGTGTAAGCTCCACGGTGACAAGGCTCCATGAGACTTTTAGCCTCTGTTTAGGCCTGCTGGGGGGCTAAACATGGCGGTGGTTGGAGAGCGCAGGCTAACGGAAAGCCTGCCTGAAGGTTTTGCACATGCTGCGACACAGACACACAGAGACGCTCACACACACATGCATGGAAACACACATGAAGTGGTACACAGCAATGTGGGGAATAAAACGCAGCCAATCGAGGAAGGACACAAAGGCTCGTTCTTAACAACCACCCTCTCTGCTCTCTAATTCATTCACTCACTCACTCACTCTCACAAACAAACACACACACACACACACAAGCATACATAGTGCTTTTGTCAACTGAAAAATCTAGCCATGCGTTTGCTATTCATCCCACATGCAATGGGCATTGCACACTTTCATTTGCTGTGTGTGTGTGTGTGTGTGTGTGTGTGTGTGTGTGTGTGTGTGTGTGTGTGTGTGTGTGTGTGTGTGTGTGTGTGTGTGTGTGTGTGTGTGTGTGTGTGTGTGTGTGTGTGTGTGTGTGTGTGTGTGAGTGAGAGAGAGAGACAGAAGATGGCATTCATTGCGTAACATCAAAACTTTCTGACACTGCACATTTAAAATATGCCCCCAGCTGACGGCTGTTGTGGGGGGCGGGGGGTTACGGTACGTCACAAATAGCAGTATAATTATAAAAAAATATGTCTGCTTTTTTTAAAACAAGACTGAAGACTTTTATGTTTGCTATAGCTTTCTGCTAAATCTTAAATACATTGCACTTTCTAAAAAAACTTTTTTAACTTTGCCTTTATTTTCTATTTTAATACTAAAATGCCTTTTAACTTCTATTTTTTGCATATGTTTTTCTTTTACTTACCTATTATTTTATTGAATTGTATGACAATGTTTATATGTGAAGCACTTTGAGTCTGCCTTGTGTATGAAAAGTGCTATATAAATAAAGTTGCCTTGCCTTGCCTTGCCTTGCCTTGCTTGTATTTGCATCTGTATGTGTTATTGGAAAAACAGGAACATCACAGCTTGCCTTCTCCAAACAGCTGAGGTTATTGTGTGTGAGTTTGTGGGTCTGTGTGTGTGTGTTTGTGTGCATGCGTGTGTGCGTGTGTTTGTGTGTGTGTGTGCATTTTCATCAGGTCATTTTTAAATCCTGTAATCGTTCCTATTGTTCACATAATGATGTCTATTCAAATCAAATCATAATCACGATTATTTCGGTCAATGTTGAAATCACGATTATTCAAACGATTATTTTTGAGTTTGAAAACATATTGTAATTATTCAGCATGTCTCTCCCAAAAAAAACTGTAACTGAGAACTTTGAAATTTCGCCTTAAATAAATACACAAAATGGTCAATTTTTTTTTTTCAATCTAAAATAATATACAGATATGTATCAGCTTTTCTGCCCTTTCTATAAAACAAAAAATAAAAATTAAAGAAAATAAATTGAATTAATTTTGTTTGCTTGACACTAAAATCGAAATCGCGATCAAAATTAGATTAATCGCCCAGCCCTGATTAGCAGTGTGTGTATGTGTGCATATAAGTGTGTGTTTAAGGAGCTTTAGCACGTCTTAGCTCTCCTATGGGAGGCAGAGCAACTGCCTCAACTCTCTGTACCAATCCAGCCAACCAAACACTGCTCAGTGAGAACACACACACACACTCACACAGCCAAACAGAAACATGACCAAGGGGACAAAAAGGGACACAATCCATGAAAGAGCATAGTGTGTGTGGCACAGGGAAAAATGCGGACACACACACACATGCTGGATAACGTCTTTCACTTTCTCCTTCTGTCTCTCACTCTCAAGCGTGGAAGCCTTCAAGGGAGGATCTCAAGTTCTGCTCATACACAAATGTTCCGTTAGTGCTTTATTATCTCCACTCACCACTCACCATCTCTCTCGCTCGCCGTTGGCAGCCGGGGCCTTACAGCCACACCCATTTGCTGTCCTATCAGTGTCATCAGAGGGCTGAGCGGGGCGTAGTGCTCGCCCAGAGGTACTCACATGAGTTGATATGTCGGGTTTGGGGTCAGAGGGTGGATCTGTAGCGGGGGAATCATGGTATTGTGAACCACTACGGTTCACAATAAGCCATTTTTTTCGGTGGTCAGATTTTATGGCATGTTTTCTTTTTTGATTCATTACTTAGGAAAAGAAAACATGAGACTTTGCATCATCTCCGTTGCTCCTACTGAATTGTTTGGGATTTTGAGTTTTGCTAAGTGTGTTGTTTGGTCGTGCGAATTAGCCTCAGGTTTATGTTAAGGTCTAGGTGTATTATCTTTAGAGCCACTAGGTCAACAAGTATTTTATATTTCCTTGTTTGGAAGCTACAGAAAGTGGTGGGCGGATATTATTTTCCGCATCAACCTGGAACAACCATTGTTGTCATGGTAATGTATAGTCTTGACACCTGAGGTTGCAAATGTTTCTATATCGAATATTTTATATTACGATTGGGATAAAATGAATCCGATGGATCATGGAATAACTGACTGTAAGCGTATTTGCATTAAGCTGTGTACAATGCAAATACAATTACTGATCAAAGTTGCAAACAAGGCACATCCATTATTGAGGCCCATTATGAATTAAATACGTAAGCATTGTTGGTCCCTCCAATGGGTGGCTGTGTAGAGTGTTTATCATTGTGGGTGTAAGAGTGGGGGATTAACCCGACCAGGGGTCGCTGATGGTGGGCTTCAGAGGGTAGACCCCTGGGAAGGAGAATGGGCCGTATGGAGAAACATCCTCAAAGCCCTCTTTTGTCCTTTGTTTGCTTACCAGCAGAAAGAACATCTGCCTTGGCATTTTACTTTCAGGCCTAGCCATGACAAAAGAAAACATTATCGAACTAACACAACAATAGAAAACATTATAGAACAACCATGACAAAAGGAAAATTTTAGAAGAAAATTAAACATCATGGACAAAGAAATTAGCTTTTTAGTGCACTTTTCTGGTCAGTAGATTGGAGTTTCCAACCTGATCGCTCGCATGTGCGTATATGTGTGCCTGGCCTTTGCTTTTCCTCTGTCGGCCTTGTTCAGGGGAAACTTCCAACCAGAGCTTTCCTTTTAGACCGCCAGAAGACAGAAAGCAAGTAACACTGCCAGACATTTACAAAGTGAGTCTTGAGAACAATGGGTTGAGTTCATCCTCATATTGTTTGCCTCTGACCAGACCCCCTGACACTGGCCCGCTCAAACGCTGGGTTCCTGGCATTAAAAGGAAAAAACAAATGTCTGTCGTGAGAGGACTGTAGAGTGCTAGAGGGAGCATGGGACTTCCCTAATGGAGCCTTCACCATTGAGTTGGGTGCTCTGATTGGCCAGCTTTCAGGATGCAGGAACGTCCCTTTTGTGATCGTCCTTAGAAAAGAACGCAAGTGTGTTTGCGTGAGGATGTGTGTGCGAGTTGTGTATTGGTGCACGTTATGCCAAGATTTACAGATTTTCGAGATGGAGTACGGATGATTTATAAAAAGACTAGGATGAGTGTTGGCTGCAATGAGATATGGAGTTTGTTGGAGTATGTGTTGCAGAGGTGGTGTATCACACTCACACTCACACATGACTGTGGCTTACTATTGAAATTACATCCTGTCACTTTTGAGGGCAGGACGAGACGAGTGGGAGGCTGTGGAAAGACCTCAGCTATGTCAGTATCTAGGAGGGGATTGTATTTGTCCCTGGTGCCACAAGACCTGAACAATGTGATTAAAGTGATGGACAACATATATGTGTAATTTACTTCAAAATATTTTATTTAAGGATAATCAAGGTGTGCATTAAACATCAGAAAAATTATGTTCCATGATATCCAAAGCAATCTCAAGTAATTTCCTAGCGATTTCTTTCTGTTCCTTCAGGCCAATTGAAGGGTTTGCTGTCCGATTGTTCAATTGTACACTCACGTTGCCAAAGCCTGTAACCAATTACTGTGTACACTCATAGTATGGCGCTAGTAGTGCTGAAGGAATCTATGGCGTTTCGGACTTTGAGGAAGTAAAAATGCAAAAAGCACCTTAAGTGAGTTGATGAAAACAGGGCCGTGCTACTGGACAAGTGATTAAGGTTATCAAATTCACCCCAATCTGTTGGGAGAATAAGGACTGCATGCAAGAATAGTTAGACACATAACCTGTTACAGCACAAAAATTAGATGCCATGTTCTGCCGGTTAGCCTGTGGTCTTCTAACCTCACAATGAGATACATTTCAGTCACTCAGATGCTAATGGCCCTCTCTCTGATGATAGTTGTGTAGATATTCTGCAGCCCTAGACTGACATCATCAGACAGAAGGCATTTTTACACTGCCAAGCCGGCTTGACACACCGTGCAATTTCACTGTCTTGCCTGTGTAAAACCGAGGGGGCAGGGCTCCAGACTAACTTTTTCCTTGGGTGCACTGGTGCGCCTAAATTTTTAATTTGGGTGCACCAGCACGTATTTATGGTGCACCCAAGTTTTGAGTTGTTGAGGGGGGGGGGGGGGGGCAGCTGCACCGGTTGCACCGTTGATATTTACGCCATTGATTAATAATATTTTGACCATTAAATAAATGCCTTAAAATATTGCCGAATCTGTATCTCTCATGAAGAATATCGTCAGACAATGCCAAGGGATCGGTTCTGTCCCGAAAAACCCTGTCTCCGGAGAGACGCCTGTACGATAAGTGCGCCGAGGTCCATGGGAACGCCCACAAATGGTGACGCCATTATCGGAGGAGGGGCTAGGAAGATGCGCACGCCGATATAAGTAGCCGATCTCCGGGTAGACTCGCTGAAAAGCTGCTCACGACCAGGTTGGGTTGCGAGCGTAAGTCACCATGGTGATACAGCGACGTTTAAAGAGATTGACTTTCATTCTACAGCTAACCTAGCCTGGTTCTACCAGACTCTCGTACTTCACTTCATTTCATTTCATTTGTACAGAGAGTCTGGACCTAATCAATTGACAAACGTTAACTCACTTGAAGGCGGGTGTCTGTTGAAGTTTAAAATGATTGGATCTGCCCAGTGCCACTCTGGATCTGCCATAACCAATCGCTAACGTTTGGTTGTGACGTATGTCATGCGCCGGGAATCACGCGCAGGTTGTACACAAACCAAACACCTTGCGCGTCTGCACGAAAATGTCCGTCAACGACAGCTGCAGGTTTTGTTCGTCTAATTTAATTTATCAGGGAAAAATTGCACATTGTAAATCAACTACCGACCTACAACAACAACTCAAACTGGCGTACGACTTTATCGTCATTGTTCTCAGACACGCCCTCTGTTCGCTGATTGGCGGCCGCTGTGGCGGCACCAGAAAACCAAATTACATACAGCAGGTCCAGACCTAGTACTGAAGGGAAATTCAAATTGAGCGGAAGTACTTAGGCGGGCGGAGCCAGGCTACAGCTAACCCAGGCTTTCAGCTCAACATACCTCGCTAACCCTCTAATCGAGCTTCGTAGTACAGGCCCCTGGATTGGGCTTCGCGGGTTTGTTTACCGGCGTTGCTATTGTTACCGGTCTTGCGTGTTCCAACGGTTTATTAGGTATCTAAAAAATCACTGTCTAATCAATACTTCATTCACTACCTCTTCCGTGGTCATTACAATATTATGAATAGACTGTAAAAAAAAAAAAAAATTATAATTATACCAGATACATTTTCAGTCGCACCGGTGCGCCCAAATAAAATATTTGGTCGCACTACCCCGAATTCTAGGCGCATGTGCGCCCAAATTAGGCGCACACTGGAGCCCTGCGAGGGGGTATATTCCGCCTTCGCCAAGGAGCAGGAAATCTTGGTTCATCGGAGTAGGCGGGACTAGGCACGAAGAGTCTACCTCTTTAGTATAATTAGCATACTCCAAATGTTTTAGTTTTTTTTATTCAAGCCCCTTGCAGTCAAGAATGATTAGACGACATCTGAGTGTAGGCTACAAACACGATTAACCATTTACAAGTGAAAAAATGCAAACATATTCTTTATTTTGCTGACCACATGTTTTTTATCCCGACGAAAGCCTCGTAATGAAAGTTCCTCTGCCACTTTCTCGTAGATCGCACCATCTTTCCCCTTCTTCGTTAAATGCGACTGCATCACCTTATCTTTGATCATGGTCAGCAGCAAGGTATTCACCGTCTCTTTATTTAGAACTACTCATGTTGATGTCGCTGCGTTGTCTCTGTTGTAGCAACACCTCTACCCAAGTCCCATCCCTGATACCGCGATGCCAGACCAAAAGGCCACTGGACGCAATTGGATAGATGGATGCAACCAATCAGACCAACGAAAAACGTGAAACATCAGGGGTGGCCTTCTTGGTTGTTTATGAAAATAATATTGGATAAACGGCTGTGATTGGCCCTGCTCCTGGGTCACGTCTGCTGGAAATCTGTCTGAACGGGAGGGAAGCCAGAAGCATCCACCGGAGCAAATAAAACCTGAGTTGGCAGATTCGTCTGGTTCCCGGGCTAGTGCATGTGCGTGTGTCATAAAGGTCTCTGTAGAGTAATTGAGTTGAAGCAATAACGGTCAAAATGTTGAAATTCGAAACCTAAACTTTATTTGAGGTAAGCTCCAGCTTGTATTCCTGTCCTTGGCACATCAGCTTGAGAGTGTTCATGTCAGTCTCCAATTGAAATGTCTAAATGCATCATAACATACCCCTCCAATCCGCCATTCGACCCGGTTCATCATCACAACCCTGCTAGTCAACATTTCATGTGTCCCGTCTGTAACCAGCGAAGAATTTCATATTCATGATTGCCATCCCTCGCTTAAATATCCTGCTGTGCTCTCTCTCTTTCTCTCTCTCTCCTGCCCTAATTCTCTCTCGCTGCATCTCTCTTGCTCTCTATCCAACTATCTATGGCTTTTCCACCCTCTGTTACACACACACACACACACACACACACACACACACACACACACACACACACACACACACACACACACACACACACACACACACACACACACACACACTACTATCGTGGTTATTTGCTCATTTACACTTCAGCTGTTGTGAAGAAGAGTGAAGATTTTGTCTGGGCTGTACAGGGAAGTGTGTGTGTGTGTGTGTGTGTGTGTGTGTGTGTGTGTGTGTGTGTGTGTGTGTGTGTGTGTGTGTGTGTGTGTGTGTGTGTGTGTGTGTGTGTGTGTGTGTTTGAGTGGGGAACACATCCTATACATTTTACTATCAATCCTAAGAGATTTTGAAGAGGTAGAGCAATAAATGGTGCACGTGTTTGAGTGTGTGTGCGTGTGTGCGTTTGTACTACTGCCGGCAAAACATATTTGAAGCTGGTCCTATCTCTACAGCTAGCTGTGGTGAGATAAACCAAGGTAATGACCGTCTGCATAGAGCTCAAGAATGCATCTCACCCAATGAATGCCTGGCTGCTCTATATCATTGTGTGTGTGCGTGCGTGCGTCAACAAATAATGTATGTTTGTTAAGCGAACATATTCCCTGAATGTGTGTTAATTTGTTTCCAGCTGTGTATTCAACACTTGCTCAGTTAACTAATTAACAAATTAATAAAATACCATTCAATTATTAAATGGCTTTCACTGTTATTCAGGGCTGAAAAGTGCATTGACATTTGAAAATGCAAGGCAACTACTATTGGTTACTTGAAAATAATAATCATCATGAGCTTAAACATCTCTTCCAGTGTCCTGGCCAAGACAGGCAGCAGTAGCCTACAGTCACACATAGCATACACACAAAACATAAGAAAAATAATACAACTAAAACAGTCCGCTGGGGGGATATCAATATCGCAAGACATTTGGGGAGGCTCACGGAGGAGAAAAATATTAAGTTTGAGCAACAAAGGGTAAAGACATTTCGGGAGGCTCAAGGAGCAGAGTAATATTACATTTGAGTAACAAAGTGTAGTCTTGTGGTGGACTCTATAGACATAATTCACCATACTGTGTTATAGACATGTTTTCGTTCTGTGTTATAGAATCACTGTCTCTTTAAGAATCACATGACTTCTGTGTTGATATGCCGGTCGGTGCGATGCTTGAATTTAACGGTTTTTATGTGCCAAAATGAACAACCCCCCGTTGCTTGTCGAGGTGAGAAATGATCTCTTCCCTTATTTTATCGCAATTTCTAAAGTCTACAGACAGAACATGTTTCCTGGGAAAGTTTGTCGACGGCGGAGCCGTTATGTTTAAAAACATAAAGACTTACCTGGGCGAGTGTGTCGCTGCGGTGTGTGCATGTGTGTTCTAACCTTGGCGCGTATGTCTATGGCGGAGCAGTTATGTTTAAAAACATAACTTCTTACCTGGGAGAGTGTCGCTGCGGTGTGTGTGCGTGCGTGTGTGTTCTAACCTGCACGTGTGTCGATGGCGGAGCCGTTATGTTTAAGGGTGAGTGTCGCTGCGGTGTGTGCGTGTGCGTGTGCGTGTTGGTTCTTACCTGCACGTGTGTCGATGGCGGAACCGTTATGTTTAAAAACGTAATGTCTTAGCTCGGCGAGTGTTTCGCTGCCTTTGTCTTGACGTACGGTGTCCGACATGACCCACACCCGTTTCCGATACAGTATTCTTTTTCACTCGTTTCATCCAAATTGTGCGGGTCACCCAAATTGTGCGGGTCTTGGCTTGTTGTGAAAGTACCAGAGAACCTGACGCAGTCTGTAATTCATAATATCATCTGGAGGCTCGCCGTGATATTATATATAATATTATTAGGGCTGTCAAGCGATTAAAAAAATGTATCTAATAATTACGGGCTCTGTGATTAATTAATCTAAATGAATCGCTACATTACATTTTTCTGAGTAATTATGTCAAAATAATTTAAGTAAATTATGTCATATGAGTGATTCAATGAATAATAATAGATTTTAAATGCACCATTAACATACGGTGCATTGAACGCCTGGTCGAGTGTGGCTTGACGAGGCTGGCTGCTAGCGCCAGCTTCAGGGGCTGTGGCAGCTCGTACCTGCGAGCTTGCTACCAAATGTTTTGCATTGAGGTGATATTTAAGGGTTGATGAACCCCGGTGATAGGAAAATTCCTTACTACAGAGATTGCAGATAACGGTGTTCCTATCTACAGTTCCGTCTGGGAGTTGTTTAAACTTGAATTTTCCGTTCACGTGGCCGAGCAGCGTCTTCTCGTCTGCCTTCATTTTGTTTAAACGCAAATGACACACCGGTTCAAAGGGCCCTATAGAAGCGTGATTAATCTGCGTTAATTTCTTTAACAAGTTATTTTTGCTGTGATTAATCAAAATTAACGTGTTATTTGACAGCCCTAAATATTATATTTTATAGATACCTATATATTATATAATATTCGCTTTGGTTAAAAGCGTCTGCTAAATGCCCTAAATGTAAATGTAAATATAATATTAAATTATTTAGATATAGAGCTCCGGGAGTCCGCAAACGGCAAACAATCACTTTTCCTCCATGCTGCAGTTCACTCTGGACTGCAGGGAGTGAACGCTGATTCGCTGTTATGTTACTTGCCTCAGGAAGTAAACGCTGATTGGCATTGTGGGAGTTGTCATCTTCAATCCACAAGCGCCAAAAAGTCACTGTCCGCATTTTCTCGGTCAAGAAGTCACCAAATTAGAAATTTATGTCACTATTCGACTACATATATGACCCACTTTCAATACAGATTCATGTCTCCAGCGGTTAAATTCTCCTTTAAGCGTATGTGGAAGATGTGATTAACTATGAATTCACTATTTAGTACTACTTTATGACTGCCTTAAAGCTGTAGAGTTTCTAAATTGCTACTGAATATCCATTTGTTGATTAAAAAAGTTTCAGACAGCCGTTATCTCACTATTATCGACCCTCTGCTGTTCTCCTCTGTAACCATTTACACGGACAGCCCTGCAGGCTAGCCAATCAGATAACCGATAGCCCTCACCAATCCCACTTATTCCAAGAGAATCCCTTTCATCTCTTGGAATCAGATGAAATTCCATGAGACAGATCCAAAACTCTTTGTTTTATTACAGGATGGATGGATGACTGAGTGAGGGAGAGGATGAGGGAGATAGAAGAGAGAGAGGGGTTATGGTCTGTGTGTATAGATGCATGCAAGTAACAGACAGCATGAACAGATTAAAAATACAGACAAAAGGGGAACATTGCGTGTGTGTATACACAATTATGCACACATGCATAAGAGAGAAGGATTGTCAAAGACATCCACTGAATATAATGTGCACTTTAAAATGTGATGAGGAGGACTAAATTATGTCAAGGACAAGAGATAAGGATTGTATGTTAAGAATAATAATTAGGAGGGGGTGGTTAGCTAGAGTGGGAGGGGGATTTCGTAAGTCAATTTACAGATGGATTGTTTAGACGAAACACACAAAACAGCATGACTGGAGGCCGGTGAGATGAAACGGAGATTCTTCTCAGAATCTCCGTCCAATGTCTGTGAGGAGAAAACATTTACAATTAGAATGAGAGTGAGACAGAGAAAGGAAAAAAGAAAGAGAAGTATGTCAGCAGAGAATGTCAAAAACCCATCCACCCTCGCCCCAGATATCTATCGCTCTCCACCCGGCTGTCTATCAGTGGAATCTCTTTCTCTCTCCAACTTCTCGCTCTCACTCTCTCTCCTTTTCTCTCTCTGTGGCTCTATCTGTCTGTGCCTCTGTGTTTCTCTCTCTCTCTCTCTCTCTCTCTCTCTCTCTCTCTCTCTCTCTCTACTCTCTACTCTCTACTCTCTCTCTCTCTCTCTCTCTCTCTCTCTCTCTGTGTCTGTCTGTGTCTGTTGGAAACAGCTGATCCAAGGCAGGGAGGGTTTTGAGAGAGAGACATCAGGGATGGATGAGGTGTTGGAATCCTTTGTGTTGTTTATCTATGATCACAGTCTATAAGGGACTTTTTCAGCCCATTATCAGCTTGAAAAGTAGATATAACATTGAGCGGCTATGGTTCCTAAATCTCATACACATAGAAGTTGCTCCATTTTGTTCATTGTGCAGCAAAAGTGGACCGTCTACATGCCTTTGTGTGCCTGTGTATATATAGATATTTTTAGAAATCATAACACTATACCTCAATGAATAAACAGAGCCGCTAGAATTAAAATTAAAATTGTAGCTTAGATTTCACTTCTGCCCCTGGCATTCCAACACTTTGATAACATTCAGAGATGATGTGAAAGAAATTGTGAAAGAAATTACAATACCACCTTTTAATCACCATTTTTCTTCAGCTGGCACACTTATCCTAAGCCTGCATCGTGACACTGACACACACAGTCAAAAATACACACTCATAAATACACACACAGGCACATAGTCTCACACACACAACTCCAGTGACTCACTCAGGCTTTGCGTATTGTGTGGTGTCTGCTGATTACGTTTATTATCTAGCATCTGCCCTAAGCCGCTTCAACCGTCTCTCTCTCTCCCCCCACCCCCCACCCGCCCACCCGATCAAAGCCAGAAGTTGGCTGTGACATGAAATGAATACTGTCTTTCAGTAACTCTACCAGCAGAAGAAAACAAGTGGCCTCATTGGTCACTACTGGTTCCTGCAGATGTTTCATAACCAGCACGCTCTTCGGCCTACTGAAGGAAAGGGATTAATTCACATATGCAGGGTTGAACAAATGTGAACCATCACAGCATCCATTATCTATTTTCCTGTCTACACTATACAACATTAGAATGCATCGTCACGCTTGGCTTGGTCCATGTAATTCTCCCAGGTTGCAGCATTGTCACATTGAGGCTTAGCTGATTGCTTGGCTGCTGTGAAGGGTGGCCCAGGCCAGCACACCCACATGGAAGACCTCCATAGCCTTGTCTTGGGCCAGACTAGCGCTCCTGAAATGCATGGCAAGAGGAATATCACATGAACCAGTGCTTTGGATAGATTGTATAATCCTAGTAGTGAATCAGGGCTGTTCGCCATGCCAACCCAGTCGCCAAGAAAAAACGTCGACGGTGTACGTTTCCATGAACACTGGATACGTAGCTATTTCAACGTAAAAAATAGCATGTTATACCTACAGTATCCACGCGTGCCGCTGTGGAGGCGGGTTTCGGGGTTTGGGTTTCACGGCTTTCGCGGCAAATTGTGGACACGATTGTTTAGGGGGGGGGGGGGGTAGACTGTTGTTGACCGGGGAGAGGGGGGGGGGGGGGGAAGACACCTTTGTTGAGGGGGACGATGACGACACGATTGTAGGGGGGGGGGGGGGGGGGTGGAACACGTTAGTTGAAGGGGGGGACGACGACGACGATGACACGTTTGTTGAGGGGGGGGGGGGGGGACACGTTTGTAGGGGGGGGGGGGGGGCCCATAGATATATCTATGGGGGGCACGCTCGACAACGAGAGTTGGTTTTTATTGAACGCTCGACAACGAGAGTTGGTTTTTATTGAACGAGACTTCAACACGGAACAGCTGCACGAAACGATGGTCACGTCACTCTCGGTGACGGTGTCGACAACAATGAACACACGAACAATGTTAATAGAACAACACACAACCACATAACATCCCGAACCCATTAACCCCACTTAATCCTAACAACAAAACAAGTTAACAAAAGCCCCATTTGTCAACTGACAACCCCAATTCCCAGAATCCCCCGCGGCTCCGGAACACGGCGTAGCTTATATAGAGTGGCGAAGTCACGCCCCTTCCGGTAGGGCTCATGGGACCTATGAGATCGAAAAATATGAATGGGTGTCAATGGAGAGAAAATAATTATTTTCTGGTCCCAGTCTTTACATGCCCTGGATTACACATATGTTGTTTGTGGATTTAAATGATAATTTTTCATGCAAAGAAAACTAAAAATTTTCGTGAAGAAGTTTGATCATTTTAGGTTTTATGTGAGGCCGCTTTGTGAACTACAGCTCTTCGCTTCTCTCGACGCATATGATATACGTCACCACACCGCCCTTGGAACTCGGCACAGAGATGGCGATCTCTCTGCCCCACTTCACCGCTTTTTCCAAGGGGAGGATAAAAGCATCGAAAGAGGTGAAAACCATTATAAATCGGGGCACGTGCAGAGTTTCAGTTATGCCGATGGGAAGATTGTCGGTCTTCTCCACGCCAGTCGCAGGGAGCGTGACGTCACATACGAGCCGTGTAGTCTTTCTCGTTGTGTTTTCTCTACAGCCTTTATCTGAACAATTGCACAATAAACGGTCGAACTCTTTGCATGAAAAATTATCCTTTAAATCCACAAACAACATATGTGTAATCCAGGGCATATAAAGACCGGGACCAGAAAATAATTATTTTCTCTCCATTGACACCCATTCATATTTTTCGATCTCATAGGTCCCATGAGCCCTACCGGAAGAGGAGTGACTTCGCCACTCTATTAATCTTTATTATCTGAATGGGAAATGCAATATTTTAGGACAGATACATCATTAAACGCGTTTCTAATGACATTTCTAGCGAGAAATGTACATTTTCCTTACATAATCTTCAGTCAGTGAATGTGTATGATCTTTATTAATCTTTATTATCTGAATGGGAAATGCAATATTTTAGGACCGATTCACCGTTAAACGTGTTTCTAATAAAATTTCTAGCGAGAAATATACTTTTTACTTGCATAATCTTCAGTCAGTGATTGTGTCTGATCTTTAGTTTTATAGTTATTAGGATTTGATCGGCTCGCTCGCATGTTTCAACGACGTCAGGTTGTTAGGCTGCTTTCGCTAAACTAACAGCTCACGTGCTTCCTGCGTTTGTGTTATTAAACTGTTACTTTATGTAACTTTTAATGATATCATCTTGTTAGAAACACGTATATCTGAGAGCCAACCCAGTCGCCAAAAGCATTGACAGTGTACGTTTCGTGAACACTGGATTACGTCGCATTTCAACATAAAATAGCGTGTTATACACACACACACACACGCACGCACACGCACGCACAGACACACAGACACAGACACAGACACAGACACACACACGCACACGGTGCATTTCGCTGCTAAAACAACAACAAAAAAATATTCCCTCAAATATTATTACTAAAGAACCGTTTTCCAAAGAACGAAATGTAAACCAATGCATTCTGAATGGGAGTGTTTCTCCGATTTTTCCATGCTACACAGAACGAAATGTAAACCCATGCAAATAAAGACTTCATGGTCATAATAATTGAAATATCATTAATCTCCTGAGTGTGTTGGGTGGTATTCTATTTTTTTCAACGGGGCTGCATCCAGTCACTTGACCGTCATGGTTGCTATGGTGGTTGCTATCGACCGCCCCCTCTAATCCTTACATGGCTCTAAAAACCACGCGGCAAAGGAGCTGCCGTAAATTGTGTTGTTTTTGTCGTAAACTGGGGTCCGACGGTTAAAAAATAGACAGATATTCCGAGGTATCCTTAAAAGGCAGCTTGGATGTTTTTATTTTCTGCAGTTTAGACTTCTTCTATAACCTATTTTTGAAAGCAAAACACCAAGTTCATTGATTTAACGAGGCAGGGTTATTTGAAACAATTTATTCAATAAATATTTGTGAGAGGTCATTCCTTCTCCTGAGTTTGCTTCCTATTTATGTCTAGTGTACACCCCTACTGTCCAAAAGCATCCCCCCCCCCTCCCCATATGAATTTGGAGAGTTGTTGCCACGTCCCAGTGGTGGAAGTATCATATAATATGAAAGAGGGCATTCAATTATACTACAATGATCAATTAGGAGGCCGAAGCCCTAAAGGAAGTGATGCAATAGGTGACTGAGGCGAGAACATTTAAGTAAACTGTACCTTGGGGTCTCTTATATATCAAAGGGGGTTTCAAAGGACGCATACGCTTCAACCTGTGGCTCCAGCCCTACAGGAAATGACTCAGCAAGTGCTCCATCTCGTTGCACCTGCACCCAGCGGCTCGCTTGCAAGATTTTGGCCTGAAGTTCTTCCCAGACCTATACCCTAACAGTCCAACATGCATATCTGAGAATCAGGCCTCTCTTCAATAATGACAAAATGTTATGAGAGAAATACAGATTCACTTTTTGTTATCTCATAAGCGGCGTGGTGCCGGCTCCTTTTGACCTTTTGACCCCAGACTTCAAAGACGTGGCCACAGGCCAGCTGTGTCTACACACATTAAGCCACAAATGTACACCTCCATCCCGCAAAAAATGGGGCCTAGAAACTAACCTCTGTCTTATGTACATTGACTGTACTGTTGGAGGTCACGCCCCTTTTCCGGCCTTTTCGAGATAGCTAGTGATGCTAAAATGTTTACACACATTTCCCAGGGCCCCGAGAACGACATATCCAAGATTTGTAGTTCTAGCCCATAGAGAAAAAAAGTTTTCCCAAATGGACTGTCATTTGGACAAAGCCCCTTCAGAAGTGTTGCCTGCGAGACTGTGTGGTGGAAAAACAGTTTTTGAGATAGGAAGGTCCTACCGCCCTGAAATTTGAATACCATATTCTAGGGCCTAACTGGGACCCCCGCACCGAAACTTGGCCCGGTCGGACCCCGAGTGCAGGAAGGGGGGGCCTGGACTTTCATAATCTTCGCTCGGTGAATGTAAAGGATGTTTGGTCGGATGTTATGACGAAGAATCATAATGTGAATGGGAATATTCTATTAATGTCTTGATATCATCTTTCGTCTCAACACTTCTGCTGCAGCCGCTTAAAGTCTCACTCCGAGAACCTTAAAATATGAATCAATCCATTAGAAGTATGAAAATATCTTCCCGGTCATGCAACAGGGCAAACAAGGTGTCCTTTGTCATCTACGTTTCGAGACGATTGCAACAGTGCCACACATGATCATATTTGAATATGTTTCGGGGTAGTAATTAGCTGTCGATTTTGGAGGCCTTTATCAATAATGACCAGCTATAGATTTGCTTCCCGATGGAGATTTTTGACAAATTACATGTTAATTAGCATCTACACGTTAAGCTGAGTCCAATGAGATCAAGCTCGCCCTCTTGCTACACCGAGATCATGTCCTAGACCTAGGTGTACCATGTAAAATACATGTTACCATTAGCTAGAGTGTCATGCTTGGTGTCATTGGACTCATCTCAACGTGTAGATGCTAAATAACATGTCATTTGTCACAATTTTTTATCGGGAAGCAAATCAATAGCTGCTCATTATTGATTAAGTCCTCCAATTTCGACAGCTAATTACTACCATTAAACATGTTCGAATATGCTCATGTGTGGCACCGTTGTAATCGCCTGGAAGCGTAGATGTTGAAGGACACCTTGTTCGTCCTCCTACGCCACCGGGAAGATATTTACATGCTTCTGATTGACTAATGAATTGATTCAGCTATTCCCCCAGAAGTCTGGGGTCAAAAGGTCAAAAGGAGACGGCACCAGCCCCGTTGAAAAAAATAGAATACCACCCAACACACTCAGGAGATTAATGATATTTAAATTATTATGACCATGAAGTCTTTATTTGCATATTTACATTTTGTTCTGTGTAGCATGGAAAAATCGGAGAAACACTCCCATTCAGAATGCATTGGTTTACATTTCGTTCTTTGGAAAACGGTTCTTTAGTAATAATATTTGAGGGAATATTTTGTTGTTGTTGTTTTAGCAGCGAAATGCACCGTGTGCGTGTGTGTGTGTGTGTGTGTGTGTGTGTGTGTCTGTGTGTCTGTGTCTGTGTGTGTCTGTGCGTGCGTGTGCGTGCGTGTGTGTGTGTGTGTATAACACGCTATTTTATGTTGAAATGCGACGTAATCCAGTGTTCACGAAACGTACACTGTCAACGTATGCTTTTGGCGACTGGGTTGGCTCTCAGATATACGTGTTTCTAACAAGATGATATCATTAAAAGTTACATAAAGTAACAGTTTAATAACACAAACACAGGAAGCACGTGAGCTGCTATAGCGAAAGCAGCGCACAACCTGACGTCGTTGAAACATGCGAGCGAGCCGATCAAATCCTAATAACTATAAAACTAAAGATCAGAGATAAAGATTCAGTCACTGACTGAAGATTATGCAAGTAAAGAGTATATTTCTCGCTAGAAATGTTATTAGAAACACGTTTAACGGTGAATCGGTCCTAAAATATTGCATTTCCCATTCAGATAATAAAGATTAATAAAGATCATACACATTCACTGATTGAAGATTATGTAAGGAAAATGTACATTTCTCTCTAGAAATGTCATTAGAAACGCGTTTAATGGTGTATCTGTCCTAAAATATTGCATTTCCCATTCAGATAATAAAGATTAATATAAGCTACGCCGTGTTCCGGAGCCGCGGGGGATTCTGGGAATTGGGGTTGTCAGTTGACAAATGGGGCTTTTGTTAACTTGTTTTGTTGTTAGGATTAAGTGGGGTTAATGGGTTCGGGATATTATGTGGTTGTGTGTTGTTCTATTAACATTGTTCGTGTGTTCATTGTTGTCGACACCGTCACCGAGAGTGACGTGACCATCGTTTCGTGCAGCTGTTCCGTGTTGAAGTCTCGTTCAATAAAAACCAACTCTCGTTGTCGAGCGTTCAATAAAAACCAACTCCCATTGTCGAGCGTGCCCCCCCCCCCTACAAACGTGTCTCCCCCCCCCCCCCTCAACAAACGTGTCCCCCCCCCCCCCCCTTCAACTAACGTGTTCCACCCCCCCCCCCCTCCCCCTACAATCGTGTCGTCATCGTCCCCCTCAACAAACGTGTCTTCCCCCCCCCCCCTCTCCCCGGTCAACAACAGTCTACCCCCCCCCCCCCTAAACAATCGTGTCCACAATTTGCCGCGAAAGCCGTGAAACCCAAACCCCGAAACCCGCCTCCACAGCGGCACGCGTGGATACTGTAGGTATAACATGCTATTTTTTACGTTGAAATAGCTACGTATCCAGTGTTCATGGAAACGTACACCGTCGACGTTTTTTCTTGGCGACTGGGTTGGCCATGCACACACACTTATATACACACACACACACACACACACACACACACACACACACACACACACACACACACACACACACACACACACACACACACACACACACACGCAGGCAGACATACACATTGTCACCTCCACTTCTCCTCATTTCACTCTCATTTAGTTGCTGTGATTGCCTACCTGTCTGTCTACATACCTACCCACCTGCATGTACTCTAATTGTGACCGGAGTCTTCTACAAGGCTATAGAGTAGCACCATGTTTTGGGGGAGTGGCTTTGGAGGGAGGTCTAAAGAGAGGGATGGGATTTTCTCGGTTGGGTACTTTCACAATCTAGTTTACTCTGGCTGGTTTCTCTAAATCGTCTACCCTAGCTTTAAGCTGCTCAAGCTACTAGGAATTAGATGAGCAGAACGAATAAATAGAAGTAGCTGAGCGGGGGTGGATAGGAAAGGACAGCTCTAGTTGTTGTGTATCCTATTGGTCATCTGAGATGCCAAGGAAAAGCTGGACCAACAGATATCCAGCTCGGGTTGTTTACACAATGGAAATTGGATGGATTGATTCTCATATATCCCAGTGGACTGTGTGTGCGTGTGAGTCTCTGCAGGTTAGGTATGGATGGATGATAATCCGGCTGTTAAGTCCTGTGAGAGTGTGATGGTTGGTTGGAGGCTGCAACATAATTGGACGTGGCTTCTATTAGTCTACAAGTTTCTAGATCCCTTTTCCCTAGGGTTAGGGCTAACAGTAACCCTCACCCTAACCCCATTCACTCGAATGAACCCGCATTATTAAAAACATCCAGGGAGCAGGGGCATCCAATAATACCTCACTCTAATCGGACAAGGTTGTATTTGAAGAGTAAAAAGAAAATTTCTCACCTCCAATTTCTCACCTCGACAAGCAACGGGGGTCTTTCATTTGGTCATATAAAAAACGTTAAATTCAAACATCGCACCGACTGGCATAGCAACACAGAAGTCACGTGATTCTTAAAGGTCCCATGACATGAAAATCTCAATTTATGAGGTTTTCTAACATAAATATGAGTTCCCCTAGCCTGCCTATGGTCCCCCAGTGGCTAAAACTTGCGTTTGGTGTAAAACGAGCACTAGCTGTTCTGCTCGCCTTTGAAAAAACGGAGGCTCAAGCGCGCTGATTTGGAAATCTGTGCTCATGACGTCATGAGGAATCTCAGCTCCTCCCCTTACTCTGCCTGGCCCGCCCAGAGACGTTGGCCCGCCAATGAGACTCGACCGTGCGAGCGCCACATGTGTGTGTGTGAATACACACACTGTAACGCAAGTGTTTCTTGTCGGTTCTTTGACGTGTCTTGTATTTCCACAACGAGACTGTCGTGGGGGTTATCTCAGCCAAGGTTGAGAATGAATTGGGGGGAAGGAACTTTGGCTTTGACTCCCTCAAGAACATGAACCACGACAAGGAGGAGAAAGGGATCTTTGCCGGGCAGCGCTTATGCACCTCCGCCTCCGGCGGTGGTCCCTCAGCGGGGCTCAAGCGGGAGACATTCGCCGCCAACAATCCCTTTCTCCTCCATGTCGTGGTTCATGTTCTTGAGGGAGTCAAAGCCAAAGTTCCTTCCCCCCAATTCATTCTCAACCATGGCTCAGATAACCCCCACGACAGTCTCGTTGTGGAAATACAAGACACGTCAAAGAACCGACAAGAAACACTTGCGTTACAGTGTGTGTATTCACACACACACATGTGGCGCTCAGTGTGAGCGCCACGTTACAGTGTGTGTATTCACATTGATGTGGACGTTGAAGAACCAGGAACGTCGGAGAACCCAACGCGGTCGTTTGAGATTCATAATATCGGCTCACACAGCTTTTGGCCGTGATAATATATATTATATGATATAGATATGTGTAGGCTATATGATAATATTTAGATATAGAGCTCCAGGACTCCCGTGTGTTCTAGAATATTTACAGAACACGGCTAAAGGCTGTGTGCGGCTCGCCATTGCGATACATCCACTGTAAACAGAGCGCATGGTGGCTGCAAGCTGCTCAGGGCCACACCCCCACCCTCCTCCTTGACACGCCCACCGAAACAGCGCATTTGGGGGAAGCTCAATGTGCGACTGGCTCGGAGTGGCTGTAACTCTGCACCACGGCTGAATTTAGGGAACGTCTTTGAATACTGTGTTAGTTGCCCACTAATACCTATATTAAAGAATACATAAAATAGCATGTCATGGGACCTTTAAAGAGACGGTGTCCATATAACACAGAACGAAAACGTGTCAATAACACAGTATGGTGAATTATGTCCATAGAGTCCACCACAAGACTACACTTTGTTGCTCAAACTTAATATTACTCATCTCCTTGAGCCTCCCCAAATGTCTTGCGATATTGATATCCCCCCCTCCCCCCTGTGGACTGTTTTAGTTGTTTTATTTTTCTTATGTTTTGTGTGTATGCTATGTGTGACTGTAGGCTACTGCTGCCTGTCTTGGCCAGGACACTGGAAAATATGTTTAATCTCAATGATAATAATAATACTACCCCTGAGGTAGTATTTTCTGTAGGAAATGTAAATTACCTTATATGTTAATGAGGAGTAGAAAGTCGGTATTTCTCACACCACTTCAGTGGGTGTGTTGATGACGCTTCTGCAAGTCATTTAGTGGCCCCCTAAATGATAATCAGCCTGTTACCTTGTGAAAATTAATGGTTAAAAGATATAAAAATGTTGGCACTGCTTTTAAGAGTCATTTGTGGTCAAGGAATGTCATACGTTGTAAAATTATAGGCGAAATATTATTATATTATGCGCTCA